>NC_056732.1:394587569-394595069 GCF_019279795.1 Protopterus annectens | reverse complement strand
GGTCGACATGGTCTAAGGATCGAGTGACACTTAACTCTTGTTTCTTATTATTCTAGTATCACTTTTGGTAGGCAATAACATACACTCAATGTAATTGCCTGCTCAAAGTTTGCAAATATGAACTAATATAATGTAACTGTATATGTTACTCCCTGGTAATATTGGTTCTTTATCTAAACCTAGTAACAAATTATTGGAAATGTGACAACTTTGCTGGATATTAAAACTTACATACATTAGGTACCACTGTATACACCAAGTTTTATGAATGAAAAATTTGTATTGTAAACACTTTTTCCTATGACACTCTATTGCTGTGCCTGTAAAATTGAATTTTATTACTTTTTTCACTGTGCTGTAAAATTTAATTTTATTGCTTTTTTCACTGTTTAGCAAGCTTTTTGTTGTTGTTTCCACTGTTTGTTAAGTATTTACTGATATTTTTTCACTGTTCTAAAGCTTCCCGTTTCACCTGTCTGGTTTTCCTGCCATGCAGTTCTTAATTAACTGACCTGTTAACTGTTTAAATCATTCTTTAGAGCCTCCTGGCTGATTTTCTGTATTTTAAATGTTCTTTTTCCATGTCTCACTGCAATTTTTTTCTGCTGTGTTAAACATTCTATAATGTTTCTTGCTGAAAGTAGGGTAGTTAGTAACTGTAGCATAGTCCAGAGTCAGGCCTGCTGCTTTTGAAACTGTTTGTAATGGTTTGCTTGTTCTGAGCATGTTTTCCAGGCCATTTGGATTGGAAAGGGCCTATCTGCACTTTTGTGAGAGAATTGTGTTGACTGGGACCTGACTAGTAAAGAGAGGCTGGTCTAGTGCTTGGAATAAGCATCCTCATTGGTCCTTTTGAATTTTGTTAGAATTTTTTTTCAAGTTGTAGCTTCTGGTATTTAAGCCCTGCATCTGAGCAGGTTTCTGCTTGTTTGTTATGAGCTGAACTGAGTTGGGCCACCAGCCACAACTCTGTGTTGAGATACCAGACAACTAGAGGCTTCTGAGCTAAAAAAAACGTAAGTTGCCTGTTTTTTTTTTTTTTTTGCTTATTTATACTATTTATTGCACTTTTTATTGCCTGCCACCTACTTTTATAATTTATTTATTTACTGTGTACTAAACTACACTGTTATACTGCAATTACTTGCTACACCGTGCCTGTAAAAGCAAATTTTATTGCTGTTTTCACTGTTTAGCAATCTGTTTTGTTGTTTCCACTGTTTAAGTATTTACTGGCATTTTTTCATTGTTTTAAAGTTATCTGTTTCACCTGCTCTGGTTTTCCTGTCAAGCAGTACTTAATTAACTGACCTATTAACTGTTTAAATAATTCTTTAGAGCCTCCTGGCTGATTTTCTGCATTTTAAATACTTTTTGTCAGTGTCTCACTGCTATTTTTCTGCTGTGTTAAACATTCTCTAGTGTTTCCTGCCGAAACAAGGGTAGCTAGTAGCTGTAGCATAGTCCAGATCCAGGCCTGCTGCTTCTGAAACTGTTTGTAGTGGTTTGTTTGTTCTGAGCATGTTTTCCAGCCATCTTGGACTGGAAGGGGTCTATCTGCACTTTTGTGAGAGAATTGTGTTGATTGGGATCTGACTAGTAAAGGGAGGCCAGTCTAGGGCTTGGAATAAGCATCCTCATTGGTCCTTTTGAATTCTGTAAGAGTTTTTTTTCAAATTGTAGCTTCTAGTATTTAGACCCTGCATCTGAGCAGATTTCTGCTTGTTTCCACATTGTGCAGCACTGCGCACTGCTGTGCAATTGTGCTGGACAATTAAATTCAACGAATTTGTCTCTAAAACCCTGGCAGAAATACCCATTCACTGAGCTCCTCCATAATCATTTCTGAAAAAGCTACCCCTAGTGACAACAGTCTTCAACCTAGCATTATGAACAGTTGGACTACCTTTGTTTCTTTTACCAACCTTATTGACTTGGGTCTCTTGCGGTAGTGTAGCAATTGCCTCATGTACACAGACACCCCCTACTAATAACACAATCTAATACAGAGTGCGAGAGATGTATTTACACCAAGAGTCTAGAATTCAATCCTCTCTCTCTCTCACTCAAAACAGTAACAAGGAAAAGGTTGTCAACTCTCCCACCATTAGATATTCACATAATACCACTACTCATACACATACCAGTGCTCAAATAAATAGTATGCATCAAACATGTAAATCCACATACATGGGGGTTCTCTCAAAAAACTTACTGAAACACCAGAGACCTTCAAAACACAAGTCTGCTACAGCTAACACCATCTCCACAGCACCCATGACACATATGAACACCAGTGTCTCACTTACCAGCCTGTAAGGTGTAACACTCAAAAAACAAGTTTTCTTCTCATTGGAGACCTGATACTGAGACATACAGATGTCCCACTCACCAGGTTGGACAAGGAGACAGTCACAATCAGCTGCCTGTCTGGTGCCAGGATTTGCCAAATCATGCATTCACCCAAGTCTCTCAGCAACAAGTACCATTATGACTCTGTCGTAGTTCATGTTGGTGTGAATGACCTGAGATATACCTCCTTGGACTATATGAAGAGAAACATGGTCGCACTATCGGAGTATGTGTCCAAGGCAGGTATGTCCCTAGCCTTGAGCAGCATAGCACCCTCCTTATTAATTTCAATAATTGGCTTAGTTTTTGATGTCATTCCAAGGGGATTCAGTTCCTGTCTGCCTGGGAAGCCATGGTCAGCAGACCTTGCAGCTTTGCCAGAGACAGTTTGTACCTGGCAACCCTAGGCTGTTGGCTAGTAGCAAAGGCTCTTGCCTCCCCCATATTGCCTTTTTTAGCCAAGGTCTGGAAAACAACATTACCAAAGTAAAAGTAATCAATTAGAACAAAATAAGGGTCATGCTGCTAAATGATAGGAGCTTAAACCAAAAACTGGACTTCCTGGAAACACTTCTGTCACTAGAAGATGTAGTTGTCTGTGCAGTCACAGAAACCTGGTTTAAGGCTTCAGAGAGTACCCTGGGCTTGCATGGTTAAAATGCCTTCCACACATTTAGACCACTCAGTGAATATGGGAAAACCAAAGGAGGCGGTGTTTCTATCTATATTAGAGATAAATTCACCTCCCATCTAGTTACTCCAGGTTTAGGTTATAGTAGGTAAGACCCCTATTCAAGTCCTAGCCAGGTAAGATTTCCTTCCATGGATCACGACACCCATGAAGACTACTGAACCAAACTGAAGACAATCCAAATTTTACCAAACAGACTGGTTATGGGGGATTTTACTTATCCCACCATCAACTGGGAAACTTACTCTAGCACTAACTCACTAGTGCAAAAGTTCCTTGACTTTGCAAATTCAAATGCCCTGGAGCAAATTGTACATACCCTGACAACAGGAACAAATATACTAGATCTGGTCCTCACCAACATGTCAAACAGGTACACTGCTGCAACTTTTGGACCCTCATTAGTTAAAACTGACCACAAATCAGTCACCTTCAAACTGACACTTACACCAGAACTCACAAAGGATGAAATCAGACTAAAAAACCTCACCAAGGCAAACTATGCCCTCCTAGGTGAAGGTATAAATGCATTCCAAGCCCCACCCCAAGCTGAAAATGGTAACTACACCAAATCTTACACTAATGCCCTGTACAATCACTTGCATTAGTATATAAACCCACCTGTAGCAGATAGAATCAAAGCCAGAGTCACAAGTAAAATCAAGCTGCCATGGCGGACTTCCAACATCAAAAAACTCTACAATAAATGCAAAACATTGCTGTGCAAGAAAACAAAGACAAGGACCAAACAATGGAAAAGCACCCTCCTCAGCCTTAAGAGGCAAATAAGACAACTTGTCAAATTCTCCAAGAGCTCTTTTGAGACAAACCTAGCAGGTACTGCCAAGGATAACCATAACACCTTTTACAGCTATGTATGTAACCTAAAGGGTAGAACCCAAGCATGTACAGAACTGGTGGTCAATGGTGTCACACACACTGACCCCACAGAGATAGCGAACCTGCTCACGGATAGGTTTGGTGAAAATTTCACTCCCTTATCACCTTCTAATCTACAACAAATCTTCCCTAAAGCTTCTCTCCCTCCATCGTATATATCTGAACAGATCCTCAAAGCCCTCTCCAAGGCAAAGAACATGGCATCTATGGGATCAGATGACATCCCAGGCTGTCTTCTAACTAGGCTAAAACATGAACTACCATCACCACTAAGTGCCCTTTTCAATGATAGCCTAACCACAGGCTTTGTTCCTGTGGAATGGAGAACAGCTACAGTTATTCCCCTCCACAAAGCTGGCCTAGCAACCGACCCAGGGAATTACAGACCCATAAGCCTGATCGGCCTCATCTGTAAGGCCATGGAATGCATTATTTTGGACCTCATAAATAAAGACATAGGTGACCTCTAAACCCTGGATCCTACTCAATTCAGCTTTCTGAAGGGCAGATCCTGCCAGTTAAATCTGGTAGATTTCTTTGAATATGTGACCAGGGCTTTTGATGAGGGGAAATTCTATGTACACAGCATACCTTGACTTGGCAAAGGCTTTTGACACAATCCCACATTCAGACATTACCAATAAACTTAGCAAACTGAAAGTAAACTGCTTTGTTGTAAGATGGGTTGCCAACTGGCTCACAAACTGGGCACACATTTTTCAAAGTGGGTAACTGCACATCAACCAGCAGACCTGTTACCAGTGTGGTGACACAAGGGCCTGTGCTGGGTCCCCTACTCTTTGGTATATACTTCTCAGAAGTTCAGGTCAAAACTAAAGGGCTGTGGCTGACCAAGTTTGCAGATGACTTGGTGCAATCATTGAATTCCCAAATGATGTCAGTATACTTCAGGAGGGTCTCACACAGACCAACAACTAGTGTATTAGTCACGGTCTCAAACCGAATGCAAAGAAATGCATCATCATTGCCTTTGGCATAAACACTGTCCGTTCACATAATCAAATCAACAACAATATGCTAAGTACCCATGAAGTGGTAAGGGACCTGAGATCACAGGTTGACTGTGACCTTAACTTCGACCACCATGTGTCTGCTGTTGTAAGGAAAGCTTTCCACATAGCTCACTTGATTATTAAAGGCATCACCTCAAGAGCAAAAGAAGTTATAACCCCCTGTACTTAGCACCTACCTGGCCCATAATTGAGTATAACTCCCCATTCGTTATGTACCATGCTAAGCACCTGCAGCAATTAGAGAGACCTCAGAGGTTTCTAACAAAGATGATCAAGGGTTTCCAGCATGTTCCTTACACAGACTGACAAAAGTCCCTGTCACTATACTCAGTATCATAGTCTTCTTAGGGGAGACTTATGCCTGTCCTACACAGCAACCCAAGACCCAAACCTAATGAAGTTACTGCACATCTGTAAATCAAATGGGTCTAGGGTTACCCATTACAGGGACTTAAATATGGCCTGTGACTTAACTAGGACATGCTGGAGGGACAGATTTATCTTCCAGCAACTGCAACATCTTTGGAACAGGATACCAATTCATGTGAAACAGATAACCTCTATGACACTGTTCAAGAGGAACCTGGATGAGTGGATGGGGCACCATAAATTATTACAGGGATAGTGCCCATAGCCCTCCTGGACATGGGCAGTCATCACTAAATGCAATCTTGGGTATTGACTAGTACTTCTACCATATTACATTGGGTTGAAATGGATAGGCTTAAAATGACATCTGGGTTGATAGCCTAGTAATCTCTTATGATCCTATGATCCTATGTAAACACACTATGTTGCATATAAAGAGTCCTTTCCCAGACCTTCTACTGGAAAAAGAGCTATCTGCTTTTAATTAACTTTAAGTACAGTAAGTCTTCAAAGCAATTGCAACTATATAAATGGTTAAATTTTTTTGCTATACATACATATGTGTGTGTGTGTGTGTGTGTGTGTGTGTGTGTGTGTGTGTGTGTGTGTGTGTGTGCATGTGTGTGTGTATGTATATATATATATATATATATATATATATATATATATATATATATATATATATATATATATATACATACACACACACATTTATGTTTGACTCTGAATATTTGTACATGCCATCTGTTGTTTTTGTTTTATTTATATATATATATATATATATATATATATATATATATATATATATATATATATATACATATATATATATATATATATCTCGAATATATAAACACTTTATGTTTGACTCTGTATCAGTGCACATACTCTCTGTAGGAAATGTGGAGCTTTTCTCCCCAGGCCTCTGCTGAAAAGGACTTTGTCCAGTCAGACATTTACAGTAAACAAATGTAAAATAAAAACTAAAAAAAAAAAAAATATATATATATATATATATATATATATATATATATATATATATATATATATGTGTGTATCTATACACACATACACACACACACACACACACACACACACACACACACACACACACACATATATATATATATATATATATATATATATATATATATATTTGCATTGAGCAGGTTTCCTTTACTGCAGTTCACTGCTATCATTTCAATCATATTCATATATGAGTAGTTTGAATGGAAATAGTCAGCCATGTCTTGCTTACATCTTCAGATAAAACATGTCTTTTTATAGAAATGTCTGTGGTGAATAAGTTTGAATTCTTTCCTCATTAAATAAAGGGGAGGGGGTTTGGAAAGGCTTACCATGATGCAGAAGCCTTAACTCAGAAGGAAGCCACCCTGATTCAGGGAATACTCAATCATTATAGTTTTCCCCATGCAGAGACTGTACTGTAGACAGTGATCTCCAAGTAAAGCTGTATCACAGTGTAATTCTCTAGGGGGAATGGCTAATGCATCTTGGAGAAAGACATGAATGCCGTCTTTAGATGGCAGTCACCCATTCAGTCCTGCAGGAGTACGTTCAGCACTGATAAGTACAGTGCAGGTGTAGAATTGTGTGTGTGTGTGTGTGTGTGTGTGTGTGTGTGTGTGTGTGTGTGTGTGTGTGCGCATGTCGCTTTTGTGTTGAGTGTTTGTGTGTAGAAGGTTGCCTTTGCTAATGAGATACATGGACTGCTAGGAAAACCACCAGCATGGCCAGAACTGACAGCACAGTATTTGAGTGAGAAATATGGTAATAAGCTGCTAATGAGGTGTTCTGCTTAAGGCATTACCATGTTTTTCTACTAGAATTTTGGCATGCTAAGTGGCCAACCTACAATGGGCAATTAACGAGGGAAGAAGAGTTTTCTGAATCCTGACCCAAGGTTTTTGTTGTATTATTTTATGGGTTTTTTCTGAATAAGAGTAAAGAGAAAAAATATATGCAGATGTTAAGCAGAACAGAATAAACACATTGCATTATGATTTTTTAAGCAGTAATATATAATACCACATGGAGGAAGGATGAAGTTAAATGATTAAAAATTCATCTAGAAAGACTTATAATTGTAAAATCCAGAGGTAACAGTAGACTTCAGGAGAAAAAAAAATATGT
>NC_056732.1:394440069-394582569 GCF_019279795.1 Protopterus annectens | reverse complement strand
AATGTATGATTTCTATCCTTCAGTAATGATTTCATTTCCCTGCTGATTGACTTCTGTTTGTTTATTGGAATTTACTGTTTTAATACACAGGTATTACTGACAAACTCTTCCATCTAGGGATTTACCCTTATGTCACTAAATGGTTAATCGATTGGCTCACTGACAGAACTCATACAGTGAAAGTTAGTGGATCAAACTCTACCAGTAGAGCTGTTGCCATTGGCATATCTCAAAGATCTGTGCTGGGCCCTTTACCATTTGGAATCTATTTCTCCACAGTCCACACTAAAGTATATGACCTTTGGCTTAACAAGTTTGCTGATTATTCTATATTGGGTGCAATCATTAAGTCCACCAGTGATGTTAACATATTACAGGTGGGGCTAACATGGACAAATGATTGGTTCCAAAGCCACACAGTCTACAAATAAATGCAAACATGTGTCACTATGTTTGCCTTCTGCAAAATGGAATTCCCTGCTAATTACAATATTGACAATACCCCCTTATGCTGAAACCCTGTGGTGCAAGAATTGGGAACACACATTGACAGCAATTTGAACTTCCACCACCAAGTTTCCACAATAGTATGGAAAGGCTACATTGTGCACTTCATAAGTCAGGCCATCGTATCCAGGTCTGAGGATGTTATAACTCCACTGTACTCAACCCTCATCAATACAATGTTCTGTTTTGCATGTACCTCATCTGACACCTGCAGCAGCTCGAGAGACCACAGGGGTGTCTCACCAAGAAAATACAGGACCTACAAACCATGCCATGATGTATGTGGATAGACGGAAAGCTCTGTCACTGTAATCTGTATTGTATAGGATGAGGTGATTTGTGCCTGACCTACAGGCTAGTTCCTGACCTTGCCCTGATGAAAATACTGCACATCTGCAAATAAGCTATAGCCAATAACATCAGCAGAGTCTGGTGAGGGGAAGATAGTAATAGCAATGTCCCACATGCTGGTGTAAAATGCTCTATCTAATGTCACGCAAGTGCACAAACACACATACACACACCCCAGCTGACTCCAATGAGAACAAAACCCCTACCTATCTAAGTACACAGGCTGGAAAACTCTGTATTTAAGGGAAGGACTACAGCACAAGTCTGTTTTGGAGAGAATCAGACAACAGTTTATAGGTGATGCCCACCCCACCTATCTGGACCTCTTCCAATCTATCAAGATTCAACCCTTTACCCTGATCCTGAGTGACTTTAACTATCCAACCATAGATTTGGAAGAACTACTCACAAATGCCTTGGACCAGCTGGTCAAGACCCCCACAAGTAATACCTTTGACTTGGTATTAACAAGCATGAGTAAGCACTGCAGCACCCCTACACTATCATCCTCCCTGGTAAGATCTGACCACAAAGTGGTCACTTTTGAAGACACCATCTCCACTGACCCCCCCCCCCCCAGCTAGGGTCAAACAAAAAACTTCTCCAAAGCTGATTACAACCTCCTGAGGGAAGGTATAAACAGTTTCACAGCCTCCACCCCCTCCCTAGAAACTGACACATATGTCCAAACTTACACCAAAGTACTATACAAGCATTTATACAGCTGCATGGAATCAGGAAAAACGGACAGGATGAAATCCTCCTCCTCAAGGAAGAGTAAACCTGTCTGATGGACATCTGCAATAAATAGACTCTATAATAAAAGGAAAAAAATTGCTGTCCAGGACCAAGAAGGAGCAGGTACCTAATTGGAAGCAATCTCTCCTTAACCTGAACAAGCAAATAAGAGCACTAGTGAAATCCTCCCAAGCAAACTTTGAGTCCAAACTGGCCATATCTACTAAAGACAATCATAAAGCCTTCTTTACATATGTCCATAATCTCAAAGGCAGCACTCAGCTCTGTTCAGAACTGGTGGCCAAGGACACCATATACACAAATTCTGTAGATATAGCTAACCTGCTGGCAGACAGATTCAGTGAAAACTTCAACCCTCTGTCCCCCCCTCAGTAAATCAGGACATCCCAAGCACCTGCCCCCCTCCACTTATCTCTAGGGAGCAAGTCATCACTGGTCTCTCAAATGCAAAAAATATAGCTTCTATGGAACCTGATAACATCCCGGGCTGCATCCTACATGAACTCGGGCAGGAGCTTGCAGCACCATTAGGCACCCTATTCAACCAAAGCCTGAGTACCAGCTTCATCCCAGCCAAGTGGAGGACAGCCACTGTCATCACTTTGCACAAAGATGGAGCATTCACCAATCCAAGAAATTATAGACACATCAGCATAACTAATCTGATCTGCAAGGCCATGGAATTGATTACCATGGACTTCATTAACAAGGACATTGGCAACCTCCAAACACTCGATGCCGCACAGCTTGATTTCATCAAGGGGAGGTCATGCCTGTTAAATTTGGTCAACTTCTTTGAGACAGTCACCAAAGCCATGGATGAAGGGAAGATGGTGCACACTGCCTATCTTGACCCTGCCAAAGACTTTGATACTATTCCCCACTCGGGTATAATAGATGAACTCCCTCAACTAGGCATCAATCCATATGTTACCAGATGGGTAGCAAACCTGCGCACTGATAGAACCCACCTATTCAAAATAGGGGAAGCCACCTCAAGCAGTAGACCAGTAACGATCAGCTTACCCCAGGGATCAGTCTTAGGGCCTCTTTTGTTTGGGATATACTTTTCTGAGGTGCAGACCAAAATCAGTGGGCTTTGGCTGACCAAGTTTGCAGATGACTGCAAGCTGGGCACTGTCATGAATTCCCCTAGTGATGTGGACATCCTCCAAGAGAGTCTCACCCAAACAAATGACTGGTGCCAGAAACATGGCCTCAAACTGAATGCCAAAAAATGCATCATTATCCCCTTTGGGAAGAGTGACGTTCCCCCAAATTATCACATTAATAACAAGGTCCTAAGCATGTAATCAGTCGTGAGGGACTTGGGCACCCAGGTTGATAGCAAACTGACTTTTGACCACTATATTGCCTCTGTTGTACAGAAAGTTTTTTACATGGCCCACCTCATTAGTAAGGGTATCTCATCCAAGGACAAGGAGGTCATAGCATCCTTGTATTCTTCCCTTATAAGAGCCATTATTGAGTGCAATGCCCCTTTTGGCATGTACCTCACAAAGCACATGGAGCAGCTGGAGAGACCACAGAGGTTCCTCACCAGGAGAATCCAGGGGCTCAAGCATCTACCCTACACAGATAGACTAAAAGTGCTATCCCTCTACTCAGTCTCATACAGACTCCTCAGAGGTGACTTCTGTCTGGCATAGAAAGCAGTCTCAGACTCCGCCTTGATGGGACTGCTGCATATCTGCAAGTCAAGCTCCACTCAAGTAACCCACACACGGAACTTCAACCTGGTCTGTGACATCAATAGGACTTATTGGTGGGACAGATTTGTGTTCCAGAGACTCCCCATTCTATGAAATAGACTCCCACTCCACATCAAGCAGACTTGTTCATTAGCCCTTTTTAAGCACAACCTGGATAAACTGGATGGGAACAGGAAATACATCCCTGGGATTCCACATGTGCCCTGCTGGACTGAGGCATCGGGTGCTGACTTGTTGGAACATGGGCCAAATTTTTAGCTAGGCTTGTAAGGGCCTCAGAGCCGATAGCCTAGTAACTTCTAAAACCAAAACAATGGCAGCCCAAAAAATGAACTGAGAAAACGACTTGTCAAGAAACAAATGGGATAACCAGAAAAAAAAAAACCTTTATAGTAGAATACATAGGAAAGTACTTTTTTCTAATAGTTATCTTCATTACAAGAGTAATCATTCTGGTTTCATGAAGAAAAACATCCCAAAGGTCAGTTTATAAGGGTTTCCCATATGGTTAGTAGGGACACAGATTTTAAGACTGAAATCTGTTTTAAAATTAATTTGTTTCTTGACAAGTCAAATTTATGTGTGATTCTATTTTTTGACTAGACTATAGGTGTTAAGATGGGATGGATAGTAAAGTGGTGAAATGAGGGTAAGTAGGGGAAGAACAAAGTAAAAGCAATATAGGAATGTGCAGGAGGGAGGTAAGAAAGAACTATAGCTATCCATTTCTTTAACAGTGCAAAATGAAAATATGTACATAATATTAGCCAATGTGTTCTGTTGACTCCATAAAGAGGGGTGACAACAAGATAATCATGTCGTGTAGCCAATTGGACCAAATCAAGTGTGTCAAGAAGACACGTGCAAAATGGAGAGGTATGTATGGGACAATATTTTTTGTGGGACATGTGCCTGTTTTTTTTTTTTTTTTTAACTTCAGTAAGAGAGGAATGCTGCTTAAGGGATGTTGGTATTTCTGGGTCAGGCAAGTTGGTTAGGTGAGGAAGAAAATGTAAACAAACAGGACAAACATGGCAAGACAAAGGGATAGTGAAGGGCACAAAAAGTTGGGGACACCATGATTGGGATGAGGGAGGGCTCAACACAGGCCCATGCCTCTCAAACATGGGGACAAGAGAATCTAGTCCTCACCTGCAGGACTGTCATCATTGTCCCATTACTCCACTGACTGCTGGAGTGCTCAATGTCTCCTCCTCCTGTAGAACATGAGAGAGAGTGTAGCCTCTCCATCTGGCATAGGCATACACCAATGGTGCTGTGAACAGCCTTATGCACCATTCCTGGCATCTCCTGGTAGGTGATGAAATCCCCACCTCTGCCAGTACTCCCAGAGGGTACCACAGCACCAGCTTCAGGGTAGTGCTACCTGAGTGTGCGGGTAGTGTGCAGGGGCAGCAGAGGCAGTACTGCCAGATTAGGTACTGGATGTGCTGGGCGATGGTGCCAGAGCCGGTGAAGTTGGAGCAGGCTGAGCCACTGGATTTGGCCTACCCCCCCTGTACTGTGAAGCATTTAGTGATTTGTTACAGATGGATGACATGGAGATATTTTGATGACACATAATAGAAAAAAAAATAAGGGTTAGTACCATCATATGTGACATACAATGCATTATCACAATAATACAACTATTTTATCTGAAGTTTTACATTTAAGTATACTTCCTAACAACTACAAACTATAATTATGGATTGTTCAAAATAATCCTTACAATGTGCGGATATTGCACATATGCTTGGTCCAATTATACAGATTAAAATTAACAGCAGGGTATTTATCTCACTTGTGTAGAAGTTAATGTATAGAATATTATAAAATAGTTGCAGTATTTTATACTTGTGGTATTTGAACCCACAACCTCTGAATGCAGTCTTACACTTGACTCCTAAAAGTTGGTTTATGCTACAAATTAATGCATGCATACTTGGTTTTACAGTTAGGATATTCATGCTTACTTTGCTACTACTATTTCGAAAAGAAAGCATTTTTACCTTAAAATTCAAAAGTACAATAATATTTATTTTATGCTGCATACATACCACTTGTTTCCCTCAGTCTCTCTAGGTGCTCAGCATGGGCCTGCCTATTCACATCTACTTCAGAATTAGCTGTGAAAAGAAAAAGAAAAGAAATGAACAGGAGAGCATTACGCATACCAGTCTTGCTATATTTAGCTTTCTATGTATGATAACTTCTCCTTATTAGCATGCTTACACAACTGTGGGATGTTGCCAGTTTGGATCTGATCCAGCCACTGGTTGAGTGTATCCCTCTTGTGCCTTTTTATGTTGTTAAAGTGGTGCCTACACTGTTCTTCAGTGTGTGGGATACAGCCTTGGCCAGACTATTCCAAGCCTCAAACTTGTACTGTGAGATGACATAGTCCCCCTGCACAATTGTGGAATGTTGCCAGTTTGGATCTCATCCAATCAGTGGCTGAGTGTATTCCTCTTGCATCTTTTTAGGTGATTAAAGTGGTGCCTACACTGTTCTCCAGTGCATGGAATGCCAGTTGCACTGGTTACAGTCTTGGCCAGACTATTCCAAGACTCAGACTTGTACTGGGAGCTGGTATAATCTCTCTGCAAAAGCCTTTGGCTGAATCACTTTACCAGGAGTCCAATAAAGTTTCTGAACTCCTGAAAACCCGACCTCTGTGCTGTAAATTGGACACCTTCACATCTAACAACAGACTTGTCTAATCCCAAAGCAGTACAATACAAAATAATGATTTCCTGCCAGTTCTTGTTATCACATTTACTGGTAGTGGGCAAACCCAAGAAATTATGTCAATCTCATTTGCACAATGTTAAACGGACAGCAACAGTGCCAGAGAGGAAAGCTGTTTTGGAAATTGGAAGGTTAATTTGACACCTGATATTAGTTTTCGGAGAGTGTGCTGCTGTAACTTTTAGGTGATATAACTTCACAGACATGGACTGGGGGCATACATTTCATGACCTGACACATGTTTGTTTGGCTTTATACACTGCTAAAATTGATTTTTACACTGTGGGATTCAGGCCTATGCATAAGGGACAAAACTTTTTTTTCCATAGCGGTGATTTTCCATCTTTGCTACAGACAAAGTGCTTCTCAGCCATAGTCATGAATTATTTATAAATACAGATAGATTGAGGTGCTAACCATGTATGTGTGTGACCTGACAAGGCCCTTGTATATATACATTCGTTTGTGTATGTGTCTTATTTAAGTGTGAAGGCCATCCAAGTCCAGATAGCAATATAATACTTACAAAAATATAGTAGACAGTATACCCTCAGTCATACATCTGAACGTTCAAAACACAGTAAAGATATTTTATCTCTCATACATATAATTCATATCAGCTCCGCTGCTATGCATAGTTATTTTTATTTATACTTAAGTATAAATTGTTATAAGTAATATTTAATATGATGTGAAATGGAACAACAGTAAAAATGTCTGGAATGTCCTGCATTAGAATCTAGGATCATCATCTAACCATATCTAAACAATCCTACCTTGGTTTGTGATTTACTTCGGAGCTGACTGGTAAGAGAAGTTTTATTTGAATTTATATTTTATTTGTTATCACTATTTTTCACTGATTGTAGGTAGGAAGGGCTAGCTTGTTAACAAGATTTACTTTGATTCATATTTTGTTGTTTTACCTTTAATTTCACTCTTTGTTGTTAGAAAGGGATAGGTTTCAGGCAAGCGGTAGCCACCCCAAGAGGCCTAGACAGCTATAAATTCACTCAGACTTCAGAGAGGAAAATCCTGAGCACATCTAAATAGTCCTACCTTGGTTTGTGATTTACTTTGGAGCTGACTGGTAAGAGAAGTTTTATTTGTTATCACTGTTTTTCACTGCTTGTAGGTAGGAAGGGCTAGCTTGTTAACAATATTTACTTTAATTCATATTTCTTGTTTTACCTTTAATTTCACTGTTGTTAGAAAGGGATAGGTTTTAGACAGGCAAACTCTAGCCACCCTAAGGAGCCTAGACAGCTATAAATTCACAAAGACTGCAGAGAGGAAAATTCTGAGCATATCTAAACAATCCTACCTTGGTTTGTGATTTATTGATCTTTACTGTTAAAAAGAAGTGCAACTTTGAGCGATAGTGAGCAGAAGCTACTGTGAGTCTTCACACACGACGTAAAGGAATTACAACTTTTGTCTGGCTTGCAGAACTTGTATTGTCAGAACAACTTCACTGTACTTACTTTAGTATGTAGTTGTATATTGCTCACCTGATTTTTCTGTCATAAAAGTTGAATTAAGCTTACTGATTTTGATTATTCTTTTCTTTTACAATATTTTATTCATTTGAAGCTGAACATGGATTCCTTAAATGAGTATTCAATATCTTGTACAGTGTAATAAATGCTATTCATATTAAGAAGTACCAGCTGATAACACTGGTGATCTGTGTTCCTCATGTCAAAGGTTGGATGATTTGCTTACCATTGTCAGAAGTAAATCTAGACTTGATGATGATTGCACTTGAGAAATTGGCATGGCTTGGAGAACTGTTGTTTCATATATTAATGACTGGCCTGGTGAAATAAATAATGTTAGGCAAAGAACAATAGAACACATTTAGTAAATGATGCATCTATTGTCTGCAAAGATCATTCAATCCTTATAAAAAAGAAGACAATGCCCCTGACAACTTTAGAATTCTGGATGCAAGTATTTGGCAATATGAGGATCTGGTTTGTTTAGAAGAAAACAAAAAGAGAAAGAAAGGAAGAAGTTCACTACAAACAACAAGGAAGAAAAAGAAACTGATTAATGACTACAAAGGAAACAGAATACATACTAAAAAGGACACTGCTTTGTTATGTAAGACACAGGTTACAGGGAATGACAATATTTTTTTATCTGAAAACCTTCAGTCTACAAAAAAAAAGCATCATTTTTCCAAAAGAGAAAGTAGAAAAAAAGAGGCACGGGGCAGGTAAAAAGGAAGAACTCAAAATTGAACATGGAAGCATTGAAGAACTTTACTGTAAGAAAAAATAAGAGAAAGACAGATGTTGAACAAATGGCTCAAGCCGTGGATTTACATTACCAGCTGGATGCAAATTTAATGCACAATGAAAACAGTGGGATTAATAAGACTAATGGTGATGAAGATCTATCCTTCGTAACAATTGATAGAGCACATATTACTGTATCAGAAGTTGAAGATTCTTCAGATTTGGCGAGCAACGATATTCTTTATTTGGAGATTCAGTTATTAGAGAAACCAATGCTTATATTTGCAGAGATGATAATGAACATCGAATAGTGTTGTTTTGCTTGGCAGGAGCAAAAATAGAAGGTGTAAGACAAGCCTTGGAATGCCTTAATATAAAGAAGTATGGATCCATTTTTATTCATGTCGGTACAAATGATGTCATCAGCAAGGATTCTCTGACTGTTAGTAGGGAACTGACAGCCCTCTTAGATAGTATAGCTTGTACTGGTGTTAGGACATATTTTCACAATTCGCCTACAGAAAGGATAGTCAGGTTACTGTGAATGAAAAAAAATTTGGGGTAAACAACTACACGGACAAAATGTCCTGTTCTTAAAAAATGGAAATGTGTAAAGCATCCAAGCCTAGTTTTGGGCACACGTGTTCAGACAGGATGGTGTCCATTTGTCAAGATCAGGGAAGAGAATTTTTGCAGCAGATATTTTACAATATTTGAAAACACTAGGCAAGATTTTTGCCAGGTTGAAAATTTAACAGTTCATAGATAGCAGCATTTGATGCATCTCTGATGATTGTTAATGCTAGGAGCATTAATAATAACATTTTAATTGGAAATTTTGCTAACTTCCCACAAGATTGTTATTGTTATTGTTTGTGAAACATAGTTAAAGAACAATGACTGGAAACCAGTTCTGTCAGGGTATAAATGTTTTTACTGTAACAGACATTCTAACAAAAAATCAGGTGGAGGTTTTATGATAGGTATTAAAGATAGTTATGAGACCTGTGATTATTACATGTTTAATGATAACACCAATGCTATAGACTGTGTAACTGTGACAATAAAGAAAACCTGGAACATATAACAGTTGTTGGAATGTATAGACCACCTAAGTCAAGTGCAGATGACCTAGAGGAATTCATACATTTCTTGCATGAAACACAGGAAGGAAGAATAATATTAGCTGGGGACTTAAATTTACCAGAAACTGACTGCAGTAATATTGATTCAACAATGTTAGTAAGGAAATTCTTCACAACATATATTCAGGAACAACAATTGATTCAGATTGTAAAAAAAACCTACAAGGAGGTGGAACACACTAGGCATTGTTTGTTTTTCCTAAAGAAATTATTGTTCCTTCAAGTCAAGTAGAGTGATCATGGGGTTATAGAGCTTAATTTGTTGCTAGATAATTCTGCCAAACTGAAATCTAAACCAATGCACAGATGGTTAATTACAGATTATATGGAAGCAAAACAGTCAATAAGTAAAACTAAGTGGAGATGAAAAAATCAAAAAAAAAATGTTTAACATCAGGATCTAGGAATACAACATCAGGGGGGTATATTTCCATAAGATCAACATATCTAATTAGTGTAAGAGACAAAAATATAAGAAATGGAAGAGAGTTTGAACTACAGTTTTGAAAACTGAAATTAACAATTTGGACAAAGTAAGCATAGTGTGAGACAAGATCAAGAAAAAATTGAAGAACATTTTATATAAAGATAGTGAGCATAATATGAAACCTTTTTATAGATACATAAGATGTGGAAAGAGGAAAGACACAAACATTGATAAACTGTGTGCAGACTCTAAAATTTATTCTCAGACACAACAGATTATAGATATATTTACAAAATCTTATGTAAAATAGTTTGGCTCCACAAAAGGGGTGATATGTTGTCCTAGTGACATCCAGGTAACCCCAGATACTGGAATCAAATTAGATTATATTGAAAAAGAACTATGCAAACTGGATCCAAACAAAGCACAGGGAGAAGATGGAATTAGTAACAATTGTCTGAGAACACTTTAGCAAGAACTTATGGTAACAATATATCTATTATTCACTAGGTCATATAAATATGGGGAGATTCCTCAAGATTGGAGATATGTGATTATTAAACCTGTCTTTAAGGAAAATGGGAGTAGGACAAACCCAGAGTCATATAGATCCATAAATCTACTTTCATGTTGTGGAAAAATAACAGAGAAGGTAATATTGTATAAATTGTTGTCAGAACTGGATAGGCTGGGACTTGAAACCATATATCAGCATGCATATGGTGAAAATAGATCTATTACCACCTGTAACATGACATTCTATAACGATATAATAACAGCTATGAATGAAAAATTGTGCTGTGATGTAATTTATATAGATTTTACTTCAGCATTTGACAGGGTCATATACAAAACACTGATCAATAAATTAGTATAACTAGGTATTGATGTACTCTTGATAAGACAGGTAGCTACATGGTTTACAAATAGGACATGGGAAGTATCATACAGCAACTGGACAGGTGAAATCCTTGGTTGCAGTCATGGTGCTTCACAAGGCTCTGTCCTAGGCCCTTACTTGTTTAGATTGTATCCTTCAGAGCTAACTTTTTCATCTGAGGTGTTCTACAGTTTATATGCAGATGACCTGAAATTGGCTAAACTGATTACATGTGTTACAAATAAAGCATGTCTGGAAAATAACTTGACTAAATTGACCATTTCGGCACAGTAGAATAATCCTGATAAATACATCAAAAAACGGGCATATAAGATTTGGGAAACATAAATTGAAAGGCGAATATTTACCATAGCATTCAATTATTGAAACTGTAGACTCATTTAAGGACCTGTGTATATGAGTATATTCAGCTATGAGTTTTTCTAATCATATCCACCAATTGGTTGATGATAGTTATAGAACTATAGATTGTATAAAAAGATTTATAAAGTCTAGGAAATCAAAAATCATAACGTCATTGTTTGTTAGTTACATTAAGCCCAAGCATGAATATGGAATAACAATATAGAACCCTATAAGAAAACAAACATAAGTAAACTGGAAAGAGTACAACAGAAATATACCAAGAGCATCCATGGATGTGAACATTTAAGTTATTATGCAAGACTAAAATATCTGAACTTGTACAGTGTCTCTTATAGATATCTAAGAGGAGATCTTATTCAGGTATATAGGGCATTTAGAGACAACTACCTTTGGGAATGATTGGGGTTATCAAAAAGTAATAGAGAATCACCAGACAACTTATGTAGAAGATTCTATATGAATGAGAAATGTACTGATTGGTTCTCTGACAGAATAGCTGATGCATGGAACAGACTACCAAATTACATTAAAGCAAGCACTAGTTTAGATATTTTTAAGAACAGCCTGGACACTTATTATGGGAACAAGTGTTTTGGTAGATTGGCAGGCTGAAAGGGCATTAATGCCCATGGCTGAAATATTTGTATGTATATATGTATGTAGGACCAGGTGTGAGGCAGCTCTACACTTACATCTGTTGCCACACGAACATTGAAATAGCACTTGGATATTTTCCTATTCATTACTATAAACTGAACTCTCACAATGGCAAAATATGTTGCCCTTCTTGTATTAAAACCAAAGACCATCTGTATTACAGCTCTACGCTTACATCTGCTGCCACAGAAATAGTTAAATAATAGTTGGGTGTTTCCCTATTCATTATTAACTTCTGTGTGTTAATGGCTGCACAACACCACTTGCTTTATTTGCAAGGTGCCCAACACACAGTTGATACACCATATCCATGTTGAAATTGTTGACTGTCTGCTTCCTCTCTGCAGATGTTTGATTGCTGCGGGTGTTGGCGAAGCTTGCTAACCTCCACATAATGTCGCTTAGTGGTGTTGTGCAATGGAAATCAAAATCTGCAACAATATATCCTGTTTTAAATTAATTTTTATTGAAATTTAAATATAAAATAAAATGGTAACATTTAATTTAAAAAGGAAATATTTTACATAATAAAGATAAAAAAGATGTAAAAACATGTAAACCATTATATAAAGAAAAAAAAAACATAAAACAACAGATGATAGGGAATATGGTTCTAGATCTGGTAACCAATACCACCAAAGAGCCAATGTCTAATATGATGATTCAAAGCAATTCTGGTCCTGTTAGGATACCACAGAAACTTTAACATTAAATTATTAAACTCTTTCAGAAAGGTTTTGGAGGGGTAAAGATAATGATTGCAAAATATATAGAATGATTGGTAAGATAATAATTTTAATTTTGAAAAATCTCTCATTCATAGCAAAAAATATTTTTCATCATTAATTATTTACAGATAGTTTAACCTTTTTTCTTGGACTGTGTATTTATCAAATCTTTTGTCTATGTCATTAATGTTGTAATTTATAGGTAAAATTTTTGTTTTGTTTTCATTAAACGAAAGTCCAGATTTCTTCTGGAAGATTTCCATTAGGATAAAAATAGTTGAAAGCAAGTTATTACATTCACTCAATGTCAAAAGAATATCATCTGCAAACAACTGGATTTTAGAAGTTACGTTCTTATCTATCTGAATACCTTTGATGTCTAGGCATGATCTTATCAGATTAGCAAATGGCTCTACAACTAAAGTAAATAGCAAGGGTGAAAATGGACATCCCTGGCTTTGTTCCTTTAGAAATCTTAATTGATTTTGAAGTGAATGAGTCTATTTTTTACATACGCATAATAAATAACTTAGAGAAGATTAATAAGTTGTACATATAGTTATGTGAGAAGCTACTTTCTTCTAGTACCAATGAGAGATAGTTCCAATTGACCAAATCAAAAACATTGTTATTATCCAGACTTACTATAATTAACTTCTCTTTTGTTCTATTTGCCAAAGTCAATTAATGTTAAAATTCTTTTAATATTGTCATAAGAGTTCCTATTCAGGATAAAACCAGTTTGATCATCATCAATCAATAATGGGAGACATTGTTTTAATCTATTGGCATGAATGGGCATAAGTAGTTTATTGTCTATGTTTAATAAAAAAAATGGTCTATAAGAAGAACATTTTACAAGATCTGTGATTTTAAAATTGAGGAAATAAGGGTATATTTCCAGGAGGGAAGAACATTTTCTAAAATTTTAACTATCTTAAAAACTTTAAGCAATGTATATAAAGTTTCTTTAGGCATTATCTTATAAAAGTTCAGAAATTATGTCATCATTCCCAGGAGCCTTGTTTGATTTTATTTTTTTTTATTTGGGATTTTAATTTAGAATTTGAAATAGGATTATAAATAAGATTACTTTGATCCTCCATTAATTTTTTCTCAGTATATTTTTTTAATAATTTTTTAAAACTTTTCTCTTGGGAATCCATTTAAGAGTTATTGGTATTTATTGCATTAAGGTGATCCCTAAAAGCTTTCAAGACGTCCTCTAATTCAGTGACTTTCTTTTATTGGCGGTAGTATATTTCTTTAATGTGACTAGACTTGTGAAATATTTTTGTTCTGATAGCTAACTTATGTATGCATTTTGAATTAACTGAATAATTAACTTTCTTAATCTTTTTCAAATTGATCATGGTCTTATGATTTAAGATTTCTAAGTATTTGCTATTCAGTTTATTTATATTTTTTACAATGTTTGTATTTTTTTTGGCTATCTAATTTTAATTTATCTATTTGTTCTTGTGATTCAATCAGTTCCTTATACCATTATTTTTTTCTTTAAAGTATAATACTAGGATATAATTCTGCCATACAAGTATGTTTTTAAAGCATCTCATAAATATATCTCAGATGTGTCCTATGTATAATTGGCAACCATAACATGTTTTATTTCTTTTTGGAAATATTCCTTCAAGTCTTTCAAGTTAGTTATATTGACAGGCATGTGTTTAATGGAAACATTGTTGTTTTGTTTTAGAATTAATTTAAAAGTTATTGCATTATGGTCTGATAGTGGACATGATATGAGCTTAACCTTATCTAATCTATTGATTAGATCATTTGATATATAAACTCTATCAATTCTAGCTTGTATTCCATGCTATGTGAGTAATGAGTAAAGAAATGTTAGTCTGGATCTGAGAAATCATGTATATCATTAAGATTCATTAAATCTATACATTTTATTAATTATTTAGCAGGCACCAATATTCTTCTCTTTCTTGTGGTGTTAGAATATCCATCTTTTAAAAATACAAATAAAGTGCCCTGCTATTACAATACTGCCACTTGTGATATGAACAATTTGGTCCTAATGCCTCTCCTAGGAAACCAATATAAATTAATAAAAGTGTGGAATTTTCTATTAATTTCCAATGTTATTGAACATAGTAAACCTTTATTATCTTTATAAGAACTATCTTATGTATATGTATATTATTGATCCATAAAATTACCACCCTATTTTTTCTGATTATGGTGAGAGCCGGATAATACTGTATATGATTTAGTATTAAGCCTATCAATGTCAGCTTGTAATAAATTAATCTCTTGCAAAAATATAATTTGAGAATTAAAATGTTTCAAAAATATATTTAGGTTCACTAGGTTTTTAAGCAACTGATATTTAAAGAGATGCATTAAAATGAGGCATACATTTGAAGTAGTGGTTCTACATAATAAATATTCATGAATACTAAATATTAAATATACCTTTGAATCACTTCCCATCTCAAAGTAACTCATAAGAAAGGATATATTCATTGATAAATAAACTGCTAGCAAAAAATACAAGAAAAGCAATAGTAGACACCCAGAAATAACAAATTACTTTTTTTGAAAGTAAACATATTGTTATAAAACCCTTCAAGTCCTACATGGAGTCTAAAAGTCCCTGCTTGAATAGTAACACTATCCAAACATTTCTACTCATCAAAAAAGCCAACAGCCACTCTGCTATGATTAAAATAATATTTCCATTCAAAAAAATAAATAAATAAACAAGGTAGTAGTTAAAGGGCCCCCTTATTAGTTGTTAAATTTTAAAATATTAACAAGTGTAATTATATAGTTATATAACATCCTACTAATAGTAATGTATTGTTATAAAAGGAAGTAATAATAAAAAAAAGATTGTATCAACAAACCCTATAGTTTTTTTCAAGTACAGTGAACCTTATACAGTTATTAATACATCAAAACAGCTAAGATGTATTTATTACAAACTCAGTGAAACAACATGTAAGTTAAAATCTATTATATATTCCATATAAAGTGTATTAAACTTGCATAAATACTTTTCAATGTAAGAGCATTTCCAATTTTTACTGTAAGAACATTTTCAATGTTTACTACTGTCGAAAAAACAGAATGTTTCTCTAAAAGTCAGACATGCATTCACTTTACAGCATCACATCCAGGAGAACATACCCATTTCAGCATACTTATAGATGCTTAAATATTTATTTACCACTGTATTATATGATTTAAGTATGAATAAAAATAATAAGAAAATGTGTGCAGCTCTTTAAGACAGGTAACAGTGACTATAGAGTCACAAAATCTAGGACACCAGAGATTTCAGTTGAGTAAACAGAACTCAATGCATTATTACAGCTGATAAGCTAAGTGAAATAAAGTAATAAAACATATACAAATGGAATTGTTTTTAATGATAAAATGGATAGCTACTGTTTAAAATAAGTTAATGCATCAATAACTAAGAAAAAGGATTATGCAATATCGTCTTAATAATTTCTAACACTGTTTTAGCTTCCATTAAACCCTATGAGGTTAAAGACCCACCCGCAACAGTTTGATTGACTATAAAACCTGATGGCATCACTAATATTCTTTTCATTTTTAAAACATCCCATGTGAATTTGGAAGGAAACTCAAATCAAATAAAAGAAAAGAACAAGCCAACTAGAAGCTTCTAGTTTCTCTCAACAAGTCAAAAATAAAGAGTCAAGGCTTCTTCATCTATTTAGTGACCTAAACAAGTGATTCCATTCTTCTCTCTTTCTCCAAAACAAAGATCCAGTTTAAGACACAATTCAATCAGTAAACTCAGGAACTATTTTACACCACATATACCACCAATGAGATTTGCTCTAAACAAGAGTGGAGGGTACACTACAATTTAAGTAAGAAAAGAAACATCATTGCTAATCTCTACAGACATGTCATGTAAAAAAAAAAAAAGCTCACCAAGTAGGAATCTCAGTATGCTCAAAATATTTCACATCATGAAGAGAACCACACAGATATATACACTCAG
The DNA here is from genome assembly GCF_019279795.1 of Protopterus annectens. NCBI lineage: Eukaryota > Metazoa > Chordata > Ceratodontiformes > Protopteridae > Protopterus > Protopterus annectens. Next base: position 394,565,983 of record NC_056732.1, on the reverse strand, counting down.
GCAGACTACCTTGGTCCAGCAGCTACAAACATCACCCAAATCACTAATGGAGACAGTCACCCTGCAAAACATTCTCACCAAAAAGCAATGCAGGCACCTGAATGTCAAGCAACAAGAAAACCCCCTTCAAAGAGATATTTAACCAGAAAGTCAATTATGGACAGCATGCATCTTAAGAATCTACTGTGTTATCTATCAGAAAACCTTAGGAAAAATAATCAATAAACTATTCTGGGTATACTTAATGATTTTACTTTTACAAAATAATAAGTGTATGAAATGTATATCATTTAGTCAGCACACAATACAAAGAAACTTGGAATGCATTCAAGCTAGTACTATAATGGTGCTATTAGAAAAAATAGCATTAGCCATACCACATATTTTCTTTAAACAAAGTTATCAAGTAACATTATTTAGTATGTGTTGGTATATGGTATGATAAGAAAAGAAAACCTTTAAATAATTAACTTTATAACAAATATAAATGTAAGGAAATTAACTAAATTAATTTACATTAATACAGATGGATCTGGGTCTCTTTTCATTACTACTTGGATGACAGACAAGGCAGCTTCAGTTATAATAAGTAGATAAGAATGGGAAATATACAAAAATTAAAATTATTTTACATATTGAAACTAGATAATGTTTAATTTATTTATCCTTTAGTTTCTTCTTCTTTACACTTGATTTCCATCCTGAACTCTCTGCTTCTCTCTTTAAGGAAGAACTGTTCCAATCAATATCCTCTGTTTGTTCTAAGATATTGTTAATCTTCAGGCATGTTAAGGCAGAATATTGTTCTTCAAATATTTTAGTTTCATCTGGAAGAAAGATTTTTAATCTGGCCAGAAATAAATCCACGGAGCTGAATAGAAACCACTGAACTGTTTATTAATTGAGCGCTTTCACCAGGTGTTTGCCCCAAGACTTCGTCAGAATAATTGAAATTAATTAAACATCTTCATTAAATACAAAAATGCTCTATCACATGTCAAACCTATACATCCCAATTGGTTAAAACCTCACACTAATAATTTAAAAACAAGCCTCCTATTCCAAACATATATTCAATTACTAAATAAAACATCCATAGTCGTCTGACATTTATAAAATTGTGCCATGCAATTAACATTTCAATAAATTCATGGTTAAATTAGACTCATTATAAGCTGAATAATGGTAAATACACTGGATGTAATATTACATTAATGCAACCAGTACATTCTTATTCAATACAACTACAAATGAAAATCAGACTTGAGTTTTAAATAACTTGAAATGGATAATATATCATTTAAACCATAATTATTAGTAGCATTGCATCTCAGCTGCCAGAGTAATTCTTTGTATTCAAGAAATAACTCAACAGGTCCACCCCTGGACCCTTCAAGACATACTTGTTCCAAAACAGAAACTTTCAAAGTATGCCGTGGATGCTCTATAATATGTCTAGCCAGAGCATTTTTTATATTAGCCCTCCTAATATCATACATATGCTGATAAATACGCTTGTGTAACATATTAATAGTTTTGCCAATATAAAATCGTTCACACACTTGCCAAATTGCAATATAGACAAGGCATTTAGTCTGACAATTATATTTCTTGGCCAAAAAAACTTCCATATCTCCTGATATACACCATATTGGTTTCTAGTACTAGGGGACACTGTGCACACCTTCCACACTTACGCATATGCCCTTCTTTCTGGCCAGAGTGGTTACCTTCCAATAGAATCTTAAAACACCTATCTCTCTTATATACTACACAGGGTTTATCCCCCAACCTAGTTTTACATTTGTCATATGTGCCAAATACTATCCAATTATTGTATATAACTTCCTTAATATTGTAAAATAATGTATTGAAAGTAAGAACCATAGCATCAGTGTAGGGACCACTGATAGTGACCTGATTTTCAGTCACCAAAGTCACTGTATCCCCCATCAGTCTACCAGGTAAGGAACCCAAAAGTGGAGAAAATTGACCACTGTGTCTTTTCCTTATAACCTCTTCAAAAATGGGTTCCATAAATGTTTTAGGGTATCCCCTCCTAATAAACATTGTCCTCAAATTCTCAACTTCTTGTAGGAAAACCACATTATCAGATATCATCCTTGATAATCTCACATCCTGTCCTTTCACTAGAGACTTTTTATGATGTACAGGGTGACAACTGTCATAGTGCAACAGGGTGTTAGAATAAGTAGGTTTCCTAAATAAAGTAGAAGTAATTTTTTTATTTACCAGGTCCTTATTTAAGGTGATATCCAAATAATTAATAGTTTCAAAATTAAATTCCATAGTGAATGTAAGAAACCCAGTGCTAGAATTCATAAACTCAAAAAATTGCTGAATTTGTTCTTCTGACCCATCCCAAAAAATTAGTACATCATCTAGGAACCTTTCATAAAATTTGCAGTATTTAAAAAGTTCATGTTTAAACACTGTATTCAGTTCCCACTGTGTCAATACGATGTTAGCAAACAGGGGGGCACATGCCGCCCCCATTGCAACACCAGTCTTTTGTTTGAATAACTGATTTTCAAATAGTATAAAATTATTCTGTAGAATTAACTCCATTAGGGTCCTATACATGAGTAATCTAGAATGACTTTCAAAAGAAAAGGTACATAAATGCTCATAAAATATGTCAATGCCCTGGTCATGGAGAATAGTTGTAAATAGGTCTTTGATATCCATGGTCACCATTATTAAATTCTCACTAAACATACCATTGTTAAGTTTTTTGAGGCAGTCCCATGAATCTTTAAGAATATTGCCTGTTGTCCCAAAAGATGCTTCAAATTTTGATCTATAAATTTAGCTAAGTTAAAAGTTTTGGAAGCTTTTGCATCAACAATTGGTCTAAAGGGAAGATCTTCCATACATTTATGTATTTTGGGGATGCCAAAGATCGTGGGGATGCATGGATGTTTTTGTGTTAGGAACTTGTGTTCATTCAAGGACAATTGCTCATTAAACAATAACTCATTGAGTATAATATTTATGTTTCTATAACAAATGTTTGATTCATTTCTAGATATTTCCTCATAAGCACCAGTAAACAAGTGAGTTTGCATTTTGTCTAAATAGCTCCCTTGATTTATAATAACCAGCCCTCCCTTGTCTGGTTTCATAACCCTTATTGAAACACAGTTGACTATTTCATGGAATAATTCCATTTCAGTCACAGACAAGTTGTGTAAAACATCTTTCTTATAATTCTGGTGCAACCTTCTAATTTGTTCCATACATACATTTTCAAATACCTGAAGGGCAGGGTGCAGGGGTGGGTTGAATGTACTAGTTTTCCTACATTCACATGTATTTGTGAAACTGTCATTGTTAAACCACATTTTAAAATTCAATTTCCTGACAAATAATTGTAACTCAAGTAATGCATTGTCTACTCTAGGGGCCATAGTGGGTACAAAATTCAACCCTTTTTGGAGGAGATTTGCCCATGCTGGGCTTAAAACTATATTACTATAGTTGCAAATTTTAAAATCACCAGTCTCATTCAGGATAATACTGAAAGATTGTCCAGTACTATCACCTACCACCTGTTCACTGTCCCTGTCCCCCTGTATGGCCTGCCTCCGTTGGAATAGTATGTCTGGGGGTTGCAACTGCTTGTCCCCCCTGGGTTGTAGCGATGTTGCTGCTGATTCTGAGGCACTCTGACCTCCTCAAAGGCATGGCTAAAGGGACCATCTCTTCATTTGCATCACTCCTATTCTCATCACCCATTACAGCCCCCCCCATTTGAGTGTCTACCTCATTAACATATGTTCTAGTATTGTTGTTATTGACCAAAGGGTATGCCCTCCCTTGTCCATATTCAATCCTATCCCTTTCTAGTTTTTTATTTTTTTTATTTTTCAAAGTAGTGATAACTTTGTCAATATTTACCATTGCAGCATTGTACTCATTAATTTTAGAATGAAACAATAGGTCATTGTGAAGACCTTCATTAATAGCATCAATTCTTAGTTTTATATTTTGCATTTTTTTATCATTGTCCCTGATAAGCACTTCAAGAATCTCGCAACCATGTCTATTAACAATGCTAAAAGTTTGTTGTATAAAACAGAACCACCAACAGTACCTGTTAGAAATTTCCAAGTCCTGAGTCCCTTCGGGATCTGCTGCCTATGGATACATTCATTTAGGTAGCAGTTCTCTATTTGAAGTTTACGAAACTTTAATACTTCTTTTTCGAAGTCCTTGATTTGTTGGTCTACAGTTCTGCAAGTTTTATCACTGTTGTCAACTCCAAAGTCCCATTGAATTCCATTGTTAAACCATTGATTAAAGGACAGTGGCGTACCAGCAGTCAAGGTGTTGTTTCCACCATGGTTGTTACCACGTTTAGAATTAGAACCAATAGGAGAGCTACTGGCTTGTAAAGGCAAGTTCTTCGGACTATCTTGTCCTGGTGGAATAGAGGCATAGAACGATCCATTCGTAGCCTGTGTAGAGCTCACCAGCTGCCCAAAAGTAGTCGGTACACCAGTAATGTTTCTCCCAAGGCCAGATAACTGTGCAGTCTGCACCTCCATCAAGGCTGACAAATTCCCAATAGAAGCGTTCAGCTTTTGTAAGGGAGCTAGCCCAGTGGCATCATCGTCAACTCCTGGCTCCATAAAGACTCACAGAAAATAGTTACAAACTAAGAAATAAATCCACGGAGCTGAATAGAAACCACTGAATTGTTTAGTAATTGAGCGCCTTTGTCAGGCGTTCGCCCCAGGACTTCATCAGAATAATTGAAATTAATTAAACATCTTCATTAAATACAAAAATGCTCTATCACATGTCAAACCTATACATCCCAATTGGTTAAAACCTCACACTAACAATGTAAAAACAAGCCTCCTATTCCAAACATATATCTAATTACTAAATAAAACATCAATAGTAGTCTGACATTTACTTTCTATACATTATTTTACAATATTAAGGAAGTTATATACAATAATTGGATAGTATTTGGCACAGATGACAAATGTAAAACTAGGTTGGGGGATAAACCCTGTGTAGTATATAAGAGAGATAGGTGCTTTAAAAATTTATTGGAAGGTAACCACTCTGGACAGAAAGAAGGGCATATGCGTAAATGTGAAAGGTGTGCACAGTGTCCACTAGTACTAGAAACCAATACGGGGTATATCAGGGGATATGGAAAAGTGTTTTTGGCCAAGAAATATAATTGCCAGACTAAATGCCTTGTCTATATTACAATTTGCCAAGTGTGTGAATTATTTTATATTGGCAAAACTATTAATATGTTACACAAGTGTATTTATCAGCATATGTACGATATTAGGAGGGCTAATATAAAAAATGCTCTGGCTAGACATATTATAGAGCATCCACAGCATACTTTCAAATTTTCTGTTTTGGAACAAGTATGTCTCGAAGGGACTAGGAGTGGACCTGTTGAGTTATTTCTTGAATACAAGGAATTACTCTTGCAGTTGAGATGCAATGCTACTAATAATTATGGTTTAAATGATATTTTATCCATTTCAAGTTATTTAAAACTCAAGTCTGATTTTCATTTCATTGAATAAGAATATACTGGTTGCATTAATGCAATATTACATCCACTGTCTTTACCATGATTCAGGTTATAATGAGTCTAATTTAACCATGAATTTATTGAAATGTTAATTACTTGGCACAATTTTATAAATGTTGTCAGACTACTATGGAAGCTTTATTTAGTAATTAGATATATGTTTGGAATAGGAGGCTTGTTTTAAAATTGCTAGTGTGAGGTTTTAACCAATTGGGATGTATAGGTTTGACATGTGATAGAGCATTTTTGTATTTAATGAAGATGTTTAATTAATTTCAATTATTTTGATGAAGTCTTGGGGCGAACGCCTGATGAAAGCACTCAATTAATAAACAGTTCAGTGGTTTCTATTCAGATCTGTGGATTTATTTCTTTGTTTGGAACTGTTTTCTGTGTAATCTGGCCAGAAACAAAAGATAAACTTTTATTTGTTTTTTTTCTTCACTTCTATTATTAATGGAAGAAAGCACTTTCTTTTAGATATTACCGAGGAGGAATAGTCATTGCCAAACCAAATAATTCTTTCTTCAAGTTTAATGGGGACTTTTACCAAGCTGTTTTTAAGACTAATTCTTTGCCCTGTAAAGAAAAAAATTGCAATAGTAGATCTCGAAGAAGCATTGCTTTTTGAGGGAGAAGTTGAAGCCAAAGATCTGTGCACTTTCTCAATACCAAATGACAATGCTTCAGGTAAGTCCAATATTTCAGGAAGCCAAGATGACGAAAAGTTTATCATATTATTTCCTTCTATTTATTCTGGTAAACCAAAACTCCTGATGTTGTTCCTGTGGGATCTATTTTCAAGATCATCAATCTTTTTAGTAGAGAAGTATCCTGCTTCAATAAAAATTAAATGTTATGTTCATCTTCATTTAGTCTTCCTTCCATATCATTTAGTGAGTCCTCAATACCAGATAGTTGGGCTCTCTGCTGTTGTAGTGCTTCATGAATTTGGTCCATTTGTTTGCTACACTTCTCTTTGAAATTATTAAGTTTAGTGTTCATTTTGTCCATTTTTAAAGATAAATCCTGAATATTAGAAAGAACCGAGTGAAGTTCTTTCTTGAGAGATAAATCCTGTGAGTTTGTTTTCATATGACTCATTTTCAGGCTGTATGTGGAAGTATTTTTCAGGTAGAGAATTTGACAGGAAAAGTTCAAAGTAAGAAATACATATTTAGATTCTATCTTAGAGGGCACTTTAGTTTATATATTTCTGTTTGAATATGGCTGATAAGATAGGATAAAAAATAATATTCCCTGTCAGAAATATATAAAATAGCAGAGCAGGTGAATTCTGCTGCTATCCTGTCAGCATCCTAGTCAAGACCCCACAATGTATCCTTTTTGACATTTAGAATGTCTACACCCTATCTGACGGTATTCTATTTGCTTCCTGTGTGGGGTATTAGCCCATTTTGTGCACTGCTAACTGTCATGCAAATGAGATAAGCAAAGCTAAACATGACATTTATTGTATTTCTCCATTTCCCCCTGTTTACGCTAAGCCATGCACCATACAAATGCTGGCATTTAAAATAAAAAAAAGGAAAATTAGGAGAAAGGAAGAAATTAAATGAATTTAATAAACAATGCTACAAAATTTATGTTGGTATGCATGAACTATTTTTACACAGGTCTGGATTTGAACTCTCACGCCAATGAACCTTCAAAACAGAGTAAGGGTGTCTTATCCCTCTTTGCCACAGAAACAGCTTTGCAGTAGAAAATGAAAAACATTATGCATAGAATCAACTGCAACACCATCCATGGTATTAACAAAACATGTAACAGTTGTACACGTCTGAATTGTTTGTACATGTATTAATTTCATATGTAACGTACTGAGTGATCACACAACAATTTATGATTACCACTTGCAGAAATGCAACTCTGTCTTATCTCTCTGTGTTTGTTGCTCATTCTGCTCTTATCTGCCTGTAATCTGAGGTATACAGTCTGTAAGACATTCTGTATCATTGTCCATAAAATGTGTGAGGATATTAAATGGCAATAATATGCAGTTGTCAAGAAATGAAGTGGAGCTTGGATGTTACTGAGCAGAAAATTTGAAATGTGTGCTGCCTACTTACATTTAAAACCTTAATGCACTTCTACGCTTTGTAAGTGCGACCTGGCTGACACACCCACTGAAGGCAAGGGACTCTACATTGCTGGTGTGTTTTCCTTCTCCCTACCAGTAATCATTCACAGTTGGACTTTATTTGCAACAAACACTGAGGGAGTGCCTGCACTATATTACATCTGCAACATGGAGCCAAGTATTTGGGATTCAGCAATTGTAATGAGTTCACACCTCATTTGCATCTTCACCATGCACACAGCCCTGAAGCTATACTACAAAATGGAACCATGTAGCTAGGGAACCTGAAGGTGAGGAGACTTATTTATGTGGATAACACATAAGAAGATATTACTTTGGGATTTATCTGCATAGAAGACTACTGATAATCTAAGTGTTTTATAAATATATGCATTAGCAAATGCTACTTTTATCTGTATGCACTTTTTAGAAGTTTACTATGGCATAGTCATTTTTTCAGGACATTTTGCTTTCTCAGATGCACAGCCTTATTAACTGTCATCACAAGTGCTAGTTTTTAAGTGTTTTTCTCTTTACACTCTTCTGTCATTATTTCAGTAAAATGTAAATGTCCTATGTTGTCAATGGCCCACAGGCACCTTTAGGAGAGTGCTGTCTACAGGTAGAGGTGACTGTCAATTGCATAAAATTGAACGTTCTGTGGTAAATGTTTTCACATTTTTTTGGGACAGTTTATTTGATAGCACTTTTAGCAGTTCAGTGATGGTTTGTTAGTAAAATGTGTCATTTGGTGTTTTTTTTTGGGGGGGGGTTCCATTTCTGTGTTGGCACAAAAAGAATTTGTACAGAGGTATGCTTTGCTATTGTTCATCTCCTTGTTTTGGATCCAACCTTGCTTTGTGTGTGACTATAATATATTACAGCCACATAAATCCTTTTTTTATATTTAAATATCTTGACTGTTATTTGTTTCTACAGTGTGTAATATTAAAAAAACACCTTGTATGCGTTATATCTAAGCAGGACTTTTATTTATGTGATATTTATGTTTATTATCCTTCTTTTGTGTTTTATGTCACCTAGGGCTATGACACCCAGGCATCCAAATCCCGACAAACCCCCCTTCAGTGACCCTGAGAAAGAAGTGATTGTCAAAGCATTTAGGCAACTTGATGGCTTTCTGTTTGATAGAGGACATGGGGATATGTCTTGCAGAATGCAAATTTGGCAGCAGATAATGGCCGATGTAAATGCAATAGGTGGCCAGAGCAGGACATATGAACGGGTGAGTCATAGGGCCACTGACATGATTTCATTGGTCTGGAGGAGAGCAGCTGCAGTGGCCCATGGATGGATGGCTACCAGGTGGGCTGCTACAGAGCCATCACTGACAACAAATAAAGAGTTTCTGTCAAATGTCAGGGATTCAGAAAGCTCAGTGAGAAGTGCACAACAACATGTCATTGATGTTGGTACTGCTGTTACAGAAAGGACAAGTATGTTCCAGGAGGAGCTTCCAGGTAGGCTTACCTATGTCAGTTGTTAAATATTTCTTGTATAGAAAAATATTGACAGCAAGACTTAAGTTCTATTTAACATAAATTTTTTGTGGGGGGAATAGTTGTACATTGATACAGTTAACAACACATTCTGGTTGATTACACATAGGCTTGGGGAGGACGTGTCATCCAAGTTTTTGTTATAAGTATTGTTAATGGACATGTAAAAGGCAAAAAGTTTTAACCCCCCCCCCCAATTTTACTGTTAATTATGATGGTGGTGTCCTTACTTTTTGCTTAATTTCTTCCAGGACCATCCTCCATAGGGAGCCTACAATCATCTGCACATGGTAAGCCAAACATTTTTTTTTTATGTCAGTAGTGATGAGGAGTTCAAAGAAATATTTATTTTATCCATATGTGTGATGTGGGTGTCAGGACCTTTGTGTGTCTTGCTATACTGTCTTTAATAGTGGCACCACTGTTAGTTTGTTAGCATATATTGGGCTATAATAGTATAAGTATTAATTTCCTTCCTGTGTTTGTTGCTTATTATCACAAGTGATCCTGACAGTGGAAGTGTAGGGCTCTTCCCTCCTGATGTCAGAGTATCAGCAGACTCTGATGATGGTGGCCAAACACAGGCACATTCAAGGAGTGTGAAGGTTGAATCTGAAACTGAAGTTGACATTCTGCCATCCCCTGTAATTCCATTGGACACAGCCAGTAGGCCAACACCAACCCCATTCCAGTAAGCACTCAGATATTGGACAGATGGAGGGTGAGACACTCAATCAGGGTAGTGTGGTTACTGCAGCTTCAGTGCCTGTTGACTCTGGCCATAACCAAAGTGTGGGCAAGGTGCCATGCAGGAGGTTTGTTAGAGGTGCTCAGAGGAGGCCTGTTATTCATCCTTCACCTGATCCAGGTGTGTCTTCCTGTGCCACTCAATGTACATTTAGGGCCATCTTGGAGGTGCAGATACATCTCAATAGGTCCTTCAGTGTAATGCTTAGGATTGTAGATGTGGCACAGGCTGACATGCATGACTGCCTCCACCATGTTGCCAATTCAATGGATTAGATGAATGACACGTTGGAATGGGTGGTGTCTGCTGGGATGGGGACAGCATCCATGTGGGAGTAGGCCAGACACATCATCTGATGTTAGCCGATGTGGCCATTCCCAATCATGCTTCCATAATGGCACTACTTCCACTGCTCTGTTAATGGTTGAGGTTTCCACACCCAGACATGGCAGGCCATGGGGTCATGGTCCTGGGCATCCTTGTGTTACAGTCATAAATAAATAACATTAAGAATTTACCTTATATACCTTCTGTTAGGAACAACACTTCAGGATGTGCAAACAGAAATTTTATTCTTACAGTACTGGGAGACAATCTGCATAGCAGTTGGTAAATCAATCTCCCTGAAGAGAGACAATCTACATCTTTTATACGTTTTTTTCTTATCAACTTGTCATGCAATTTTATTACATTACAATGACTCTGACTAGTAGAAAACTTTGCAAATGTCCTTATCCCTCGTGATTTTTGCCTCGGATTTCACGTGAACACCTTCCTATACATGACCCACCTGCTTTCAAGGGGTCTTGTTTCTGACCTTGGATGTTTCAAACCTTCCGTAGAAACAATGCACTCCTAGGCTGGAGGAGTCAGGCTAACAAATTCCTTTTGTAGTAACTAACATGCCTCGACTTCATGCAACACTTACTTTTTCCTTGTTACATATTAAAAGAATGCAGTTAAGGCACAGCAATAATTTTAGCTTATGAAGCTGTATTTTTCCACAGCCCTGCATACAAATTATATTTGCTTTTTAATGATCATATTATAGCATGATTACATTTTAATAAGCTGATCTTGTCCCATAACAGTTTCTCCCTTTGACACTATTAGTGTCATACCATACATGTAATTATATTTTTATTTTTTTAACTTGATAAAGTATGCCTCTGCATCGTAATAATCATCTTTTTTTATAATAGAATTGTCAGTGACTGGTGCATGCAGTGGCATTTTATGTGCAGGTGAGGTTAAATATTTTGTAATCACAGCCTTTAGAATAGAAAATACCAAAATGATAACAAATATAATAAAAAGTTCAATGACAAGACCCTGGATTATCCTAATCCCCAGGTTAGCAAAAATACTGCCCAACCATCCAAAAAGTTTGCATTGTTTTGATGTGCTGTCCAAATCTTTGGTCCTTTGATTTATGAAATTTGCCAGTTGTTTCTAATCATCATGATAATCACTAATATATGAACAGCAACGACTCTCTATGAGGCCACATGACCCCCCTTTTGTGTCAAGCATTATATCAAGTGCCATTCAATTTTGCAACATCACAGTTCACATTTTAGTCATTTTTCGATATGCCATACTGATGTGATGTGAAGTTTCATTGGCCACCTCCTGTAGAATTTGAGCAAGCATGGTGGTTTTAAGCATTGTCCTTTGCACTCCATACCAGGATTAAAAATTGAAAATACTTGCTCTGCCCAATGGATTGCTCACTTATTTCTCAGTCTACCTACTGAATATCAGGAGTAATGTAGCCTACAAAGCAACATCCAGACTAGTTTGTATGCAACCAGGGGTAGGCACGATCACCAGAGATGTAGTAACAGTCACTTATCATGCCCATACCATGCCCCCAGTCATAGCTTTTTAAGTGCAAAAAGTCTAACACACTTTTATGCCTGGTGTTATTACATTTGCTTTTTCCTACTGCTACAGTCCCATTTCTGGCATAACATGTGTTTCCATGATGTGTGGTCGCAAGTTGAAGAGACACAACCTTTGAAAAATCAGTTACATTACACCAGGTTAAGCTAATGTCATTAAGGTCCTTTTCAAATGACACCTGTGATGCAGGGATGGGAATCATAGGAATCCCTGCCTTAGAATGATGAGGTATATGCAAACATATCTAGCAGTTTGTTTTGTTTAAATTTTTGGCATATTGCCAAAGGACCAGCAAGAAACTGTTTTCTCTTGACCAGTTTACAGAAGGAAACAGCAGCAGAAACAAAGTAAAAGTACCGGTTGTCACTGGATTCATTATGGACTTCTACTGAAGTTGACCTTCTCACTGGGCAGATGATTTATCTGTCACACCTCGATCTCCCTCTCTTGGCTGAGATGATTCCTCCAGGGTCCCCACATGGCAGGTCTTCTTGCAATGAGATGAATGGATCCACGTTGGTAGTCCTGCACAGCGAACTGCAGTCAAGGTTGTTAGCAGGACCTGAAAAGGAGCCTTCCACCTCAGACTGAGGCCATTTTTCCTCTGGAAAATGTTTATATACACCCAATTACCCAGTTGTAGTTAATGACAGGGGTGGTCAGGGGGCTTTGGTAGCACTGCTCTTACTGTTGAATGATATTGCTGCAAAACATTAAGGAGTTTCCTGCAGTAAGAAATCATAGCATTATCTAACAAAGTCAAATCGGCATTTTCCACATGAGGGGTAGCTGGAAGGGCCATGTGTCCCCCCATTAATATTTTATATTGACTCAACATTCTGGTGGCATTCAGTGAGGCCCTCATACTAATTAATGCTAAGGGAAGGGCTTTGGGCCACTTTAAGTGGGTTTCAGCACAAATCTTCAAAGTTTTATTTCTAAGGGTCCTGTTTATCCTCTCCACTAATTCAGATGACTGTAGATGGTTGGGGCAGTGAAGACTCAACTTAGTATTAAAAAAATTTGCATAATCCCTTAAACAATGCATTATTAAAATGTGTTCCCTGGTCACTATTAACAGTATATGGTATACCAAATTTCGGTATGTATCCATTCAGAAGTTTCATAATAACTGACTGCATCAGCTTTGCGACATGGGTAAGCTTCTACCCATGCTGAAAACATACACACTACCACCAAAATAAATTGTAAATTATTAGTCTTAGGCAGCTGGATGAAGTCCAGCCGTACATTAACAAAAGGTCCCCAGGGTGGAGGTAAATATGCAGTCTTGCTGTTGGCATGTTTGTTTATATTGTACTCCAAACATATTCTGCAATTTTGCACATACTGGAGTATCAAAGAGGAGACATGAGGGCCATACCAACTTTTGGGTAATTTGATTAAATAAAGCTGTCTTACCTGTATGGGCTGGTAAATGATATGCCCTTGCCAGCTAAGGTAGCAAAGAGGCAAGTGCCACCAGTCGGCTGTCCAGATTTCACCATATGCCATCAGAGGATTTTCTACATCCATCCTTGAGCCACCTCAGAACTTTTCCCTCTGATGCCTCAGCTTGAAAGGCTGAGAACATTCAAAATCAAACACATCATTACTATTGTAGTTTGTTATCATTAACATACACAGATATTTGCAACAATCTACCACTGCTTGTTTAGCAGCTTGGTCTGCCAAACTGTTACCTTTTGTAGCAACATTTAGTCGCTTTTGATGTGCACAACATATGATTACAGACAGCCTCTTAGGTAGCAAAAGTGCATCTAACAATGATTTTATGTATCCTGAATTTTTAATTTGATTCCCTGAAGAGGTCGAAAACCCTGTCTCTTTCCAAAGTTGCCCAAAATCATGTACCACCCCAAAAACGTAATGGCTGTCTGAAAAAATATTGTCCACCTTGTCTTTGACTAACTCACAAGCATTTTGCAAAGCCACTAGCTCAGCTGTTTGAGCAGAGTGAACACCCTCTATTCTTTGTTGCAACAATATTGTCTCCAGTGCAGATGGCTATTCCTGAGATCAGTTTCCCTGTTTGATTTCTTGTACAGGCGCCATCTACTAACAAGTTCAGTTCAGCATTGGGTATAGGAGTGCCCTTTAAGTCTTTCCTAGGAGAAAGCAAATAGTTAGCTACACACACACAATCATGCTCTTCACCATCCTCAGCAGTAGGCAACAGAGATGCAGGATTTAGAACAGGACAGCGGATCAGAGAAATGGATGGATCAGAAAGAAGTGTAAGTTCACATTCAGTTAGAGATGCAGTCAAAAGTGGTTGAATTTTCATTTTAAGCAAAAGAGATGATACAGAGTGAGGGACAGCTACTGTGAGATCATGCCCAAGTACCAACGATTGTGCCAGATTAACTAGAATGACAGCAGTGGCAACTGCTCTTAAACAGGGTGGAAAACCTTTTGCAACAGAATCAAGTGCTGTGCTGTAATAAGCTAATGGATGATAGCTGTCCCCATGTTTTTGTGCAAGCACTCCTTGACAAATCCATTTCTTTCTTGACAGAATAAAATAAAGTGTTTATTATAGTCTGGTAACCCTAAAACTGGGGCAGTAGCTAAAGCTTGCTTCAAATTCTGAAATTAATTTTCCTGTTTACTATTTCAAAGGAGAAGCTGTGGTGTATCCTGCTTTAAAAGATTTGTCAAAGGTTTTGGAATTTCTGCATAGTTAGGGATTCACTGTATGCAATACCCTGTCATACCTAGGAAAGACCTAAGCTGTCTCTGAGTAGTCGGACGTGGGCCCTTAGATATTGCATCAATACAAGAAGGTAACACTTACCTGCTACCCTGAGATATTAAAAGACCAGTACCTGGGATGACCGCAATTGCAGTTTTTCTCTAGACACTTTGTGTCCCTTCTCTGCAAGGATAGTCAGAAGATGCAAGGTATCCTGCTGACATTATCTATGTATTGTACTAACACAGATCCACCTGGAAAAGTCACATTTTCCAAATCTTTTTTTCAGAATTTGAGAAAATAATGAAGGAGATGCAGTATATCCTTGTGGCAACTGTATCCGTGTATATTGTTGTCCCTGATAAGTAAAAGCAAACAGAAACTGACTTTCAGGGTAAATAGGTATAGAAAAGAATGCTGAACATAAATCTATCACAGAAAAGTAACTAGCTGTAGGTGGTATGCAACTCAGTATTGTTGCTGGATTTGAAACAACAGGAAAAGTAGGCAGTAGTGCATTTTTTTATAGCCCTTAAGTCTTGAACAAATCTATAAGTATCCTTCCCTCTTTTTCACTGGAAAAATAGGAGTATTACAAGGGCTTTTAGCTGGTATTATTATTCCTTGCTGTATCAGAGACTGAATTACAGTTTTCATTTTCTGCTTTGCTTCTGGCTTTAGTGGATATTGTGGAACTCTAGGGAGAGGTTTTGATGGATTTAATTTTATTTTTACTGGCTCGGCTGATTTCAGTATACCTACTTTGTTTCCATGCTTAGCCCACAAGTTGGCAGGTACCTGCTGTAGTAACTCTCCATCTGCCTGTATGCTTCCAACAGGCTGTTCCTCAGCTTTTGCTAAAACTGCCAATACTTCCCCCTCAGATTCTTTAGGAACATTTAGATACACCCCTTCTGGGGTATAGTAAATAGTACAACCCAGCTTGCATAACATATTTTTTCCTAGCAGATTTACTGCAGTAGTACTCAAAAGAAAAAAATGCTTTTCTTTGATCGGACCTAAAGAAATGGTGATGGGTTCCAAAACAGAATATGTAACCGTAGACTGCCTTTACTTTATGCTCTGATACTGGTATTTGACTATCTGAGGTAATTTTAACACTGACCTAATTGCTCCAGTGTCCACCAGAAATGGGGATTTCTTTGAATTTTTCATTTTAACGTAGGATCCATTTTGATTTATTGGCAGTAGAGGGTTAAGATTCACTTCTGTATTACTTCCTTGACCTAGTCAGTATGGAGCTTCCTGAATCCTTTCAATCTGAGGAGGTGGTGGAGGAAAAACTGAATTATTAGAATTTGGTTGCCATTCATTTCAAGTATGTTGGACTCTTTGCGTTTGCCTTTGTGGGCATTCCCATCTCCAATGTCCTGCTTCTCCACAATTGAAGCAAGTGTGTTAGCTGAAGCCAGAGGGCAGTTCCAGCTCATTGTTGCCAACCAGCTGCACCTTGTTACCCTTGACCAGCACTTTTGCTAAATCCTCTAACAATTCATCTACCCCCTTCCTCTGCTTCCATTTTGACCTCTTGGGTTTTCCAGTCACCTGATTTGCAAAGTTAGCAGCTTATCCTCAGTATCCTTTCTACATTTTTTTCTGATACCCTGTACAATGATTTGCAGCACTTAAGACATTTATTTGATTTTGTACAGAGGCTTGCAGACCCTGCACAAAGGCTGCTGCAATAGCTAGCTTAGCTTGCTCTTCTGGGTCTGGTATTTCTGAATGTCTGCAAATACTGTCTTAAGGTGACTCAAGTTGTCTGCAGGAGCTTCCCCTTTATTTTGTTTACATGCCTCTATTTTAGACCAGTCAGTCCTAACTTGACACACATCCGTAATTTTGTTTAACAATGCTGTTCGTTTATCTGTTAATGCATTCCCTGTGAGAGTGAAATCTGTTATTTTAGCCTTTTCTAGTAACTGCTTTCTTATTTCATCTGAAGTAACTACCCTTAGCAGTTGGTTTAAGTCTGTCAAAGTAGGACTGTAACAATCTATTATAATTTTTAATTTTTCTTTAAATTTTAATGGCTCTTCTCTAATATTTGGAAAATTTTTAGACATAGTATGCAAATCAACAGGGGTCCAAGGATGATGAACAAGTTCCCTATTGTTAGCCCCCAAAATTTTCCTGAGAGGTGCAAAAAGATCCCCTCCAGAGGTTGTAATCTCCTGTTTTACCCTGTCATGTGAGCATGTATGGTGAGATACAGGAGTGTCAAATATTAATGCCCCTGTTGGGAAAGTAGAAGCTATCTGAGAAGGATAGGAAGAACCCCCCTTGACTGCAGATGCCTATCAGAAGATGAATATTGAACAGGGGAACCAGTCTGAGATGTGCCAGTATCACGTAAACTGGGTGTCCAATGGACAGTAGACCGAAAGGTAGGGGTCTGAGAAACAACAGAATCTTGTACAGGATGTACCTGTACTGGTGCATATGGGGGTGTGGGTACAGTAGCTACTGGAGGATTATCACCCTCTTTAGAAGTTTCTGCATTTTGGCCATCCTCAGTTTGTTTCAAACCTGCTAAGACAGGATAAAGAGAGGTCTGTATTGCCTTTCTAACCTCTTTTACTTGTTGCAACAAGTTCTTATTAACATCCTGCAACACTCAATGCTGACTCATTTTCCCTTTTAAGTGCTTCACTGTACCAAGAATAAAATTCTGTAATTTGTTCCCCACTTACATTGCTTTTTTGTTTCTTCCAAAATACCTTTCAATGTCATCAATTTAGTCTTATCATAAGTTCCATTTAATGGAAATACCCCACCAGAACAATTATTAGCAAGCTTAAACCAGTCGTGCGAATATTTGCAACTTTTTTTTCCATAGTTAAAATACATAAAATATGCAAGTGTTCCCTTTTCAGGGATTTGATCTTGCTTGCTTATCTTTGCTCCCATTTTTCTTATTTTATAAATAAGTAATAATAATAACAATGTTAGGCTTACCTTACAACTCCTGGATTCTGGCAGTTCTGAAGACAAAAAAAAAATAACTGTAGTAATCCACACACCATACAGGGAGGGAAGGGTAGGAAGTCTGTCGGCATGCAGCAACAGAGGAGAGGTTTTGATCAGTCTTTTCCCATAGCACCCCCTTGCTTTCATTCCAGTGTGAGTTCAAAAGTTACAACTCCAGCATTGCAGTCGGGATAATGGGGTGGATAGGTACTGTGTCCAGAACTGACCACTCTTTTGGACCCTCTGAGGGTACCTCCAACCAATCACATTTTAAGTCCCAGCATGCTTTGGGCTCATGAATTTATTTTAAGAACACATACCATTATGTCCTATCATGCGGTAGGCTCATGAATTTGTTTTAACTGTATGTAGTCTATGTCCCAGTCATGCTATGGGCTCATGAACTTGTTGCATAGTCTACATCCCAATCATGCTGTGGGCTCAAGAATTTGTTTTAACAGTATATAGTCTACATCCCAATCATGTGGTGAACTCATGAACTTGTTTTAACAGTTTACAGTCTATGTCTCAGTCATGTGGTAGGCTCATGAACTTGTTGTAACTTTATCTTTAACTTTTAACTTTTTCTTTTCTTTCTCTCATACATTCATACATTGACAGAATAAAACATCTCTCATACTTCTTACCTTTCAATCTTGAGGGTACCACCCTTGACACAAGGTGCCTCCTTGTGTTAATTTGTCCTTTACTGTATGTGCACATATATTTACTATTCTCATTTGCTGTGGGGTCCTCCCACTATTACTTGTATACCTTACAAACAACTCAGTCAAACAAAAACACAGTCATGCACTTATTCTACAGAGTCATGTACTTATTCTATATTTCGCTAAAATTGTTTAAAAGAGAGAGAAAAAATCCACAAACCAACCCTTTCTCTTACAAAACAATTTCCCTGCCAAGGCTAGTATGTTTGCACTCCCTAAATAGCTGAACATCTGAGTCTCTGACTATTCCATACAAAGCAATGTGGAATTCAAAGAAAATCTGTGATGGGCCCTATTTCATAACTGCCCTGCAGCAATTCCAAAGTTCAGATTCAAGTCATGGCACCAAATTGTTAGAATCATAAATAAATAACATTAAAAATTCACCTTATATATCTTCAGTCAGGAACAACACTTCAGGATGTGCAAACAGAAATTTTACTCTTACAGCTCTGGGAGACAATCTTCATAGCAGCTGGTAAATCACTCTCCCTGAAGAGAGACAAACTACATGTTTTATACATTTTTTTCTTATCAACTTGTCATGCAATTTTATTACATTACAATGACTCTGACTAATAGAAAACTTTGCAAATGTCCTCATCCCTCATGATGTTCACCTCAGACTTCACGTGAACACCTTCCTATATATGACCCACCTGCTTTCTAGGGGTCTTATTTTTTACCTTGGATGTTTCAAACCTTCCCTAGCAACAATGCACTCTTGCCAGGAGGAGTCAGGCTAACAAATTATTTTTGTAGTAACTAACATGCCTCAACTTCATGCAACACTTACATTTTCCTTGTTACATATTAAAAGAATGTAGTTAAGACACAACAATAATTCTAGCTTATGAAGTTGTATTTTTCCACAGCCCTGCATACAAATTATATTTGATTTTTAACAATCATAGAATTCTGGACGATGACCAGAAAAACCACTGTGAATACTTGGATATAGATGAAAAACTTTTTTATTCCAAAAGACACACCATAAAAAGGTTAAGCGCTTTCAGCTGTGAACAACAGCCTTCCTCAGAACAAAGTTATGCCAGTATGCTCCAGCTTTTATACACAGTCAGATACTCACTTAATTAAATAATTGCCCAGATACCCGCCAAAATTATTTAAAGGGGTATTATCAACTATATACAAAAGTTCCAACATACTTCCTTCATCTCCGCACTTCAACCATATTGACATTTTCACAGTAATTATAAGGTGTATGTAGTGCACATACACCCAAAAAATCATATACATATGCAAATACAATTGAACAACATTCAAATTAAAAATAACAATAAAAAATAAAATAAAAATTAAAATAAATAACCTAAGTCTGGCTATTCTATACTATTCACTCTAATGTATTCTACTCTATCCTACACACATGAATATAAATATATAAACCATACATACGTTAAAAAACCGTACTAAAAATAACATATGGAAGAATTGTTACTTCCGTAGCAAAATACTACTCAATACTGAAACAGTACCCTAATGGATGCACCGAACTTCTATACTTCATATCTACACTGTATGTTGCCAAATGGCCATTCCCCTTTATCATTGAATGTGTTTACTCACAATAAATTTTTAATGTATGTATGGTTTATATATTTATATTCATGTGTGTAGGATAGAGTAGAATACATTAGAGTGAATAGTATAGAATAGCCAGACTTAGGTTATTTATTTTAATTTTTATTTTATTTGAATGTTGTTCAATTGTATTTGCATATGTATATGATTTTTGCATGTGCACTACATACACCTTATAATTACTGTGAAAATGTCAATATTATCTGACTGATAACTTTGTTCTGAGGAAGGCTGTTGAATAAAAGTTTTCATCTATATCCCTGGTCATCTTGTGTGCTGATTACTGTTTTGTTACGGTGTTGCTACTGGGATGGCTGATCTGGAAGAACCATTGGTGCCCAAGGATGAAATAGCTCTTTTAAGAGCTGATCTCAGCACTTTACAGATTGAAGTGCATAAATTATTGGAGCTGGTGGCCGGATTGAAAGCAGCTAATGTCCCCAAGGGAAAGGTACGGAAGAGGATCGTCGGACCAATAACGGAGGATGGAGAGGTCCGTATACCAGGGGAAGTGACGTCATTGAATCTGTAACATCTAGTGAACATCTCGATAGGAATGCGACGCAAACACCCGACCGTTGCTTTCCAAAGGGTTTGAGGAGTGTGGATGTCGATACGGGTGGAAATACATCATTGGCTAACATGATGGACACAGCAACTAAATGTAAAGGTACTGTTCTGGAGGGGATTGACATTATTAACCATAGCGACGCACAAATTTGTGATGACCATCCATGTAACCACATGGATCCGGACGTTACGTTTGATTTCAGCTTTAGTAGAGGGCGACATGATACTGTATTTAATGGAGCTAGACCGAAGGAATTTCCAAGTATTAGAACTTATGGAAAAGGGAAATCTAAGGCCGTGCAGGCCTCCAAAGGTACTGTTTCAAAGACAAATATGTTTGATTGTTACAGTCCATTCCGACTGAAACCCTCGCATTGCAATGGACATAATTTAGAAGTCAATATCAATAATAAATGTACTAAAGGTCTTGGACGTAGTAGAGAATGTATGGAAGATGAGTTGATGGTACAGTTTCTTGATGAAAGTTTTGTTTTCTGTGATGACAATGGAGGTTTTGTTAACAATAGGGCCAATAGTATGGATAAGACACATAAGTCTGTGAAAGAGATGATTTTTGATTATGGGAAGAAACTAATCTCGTATAAAAACACTAAATTAGACTGCTGCTATTTATCCAAATGTTTGAAATTAAAGATTGTGCCAAAAGGCATGAGATTTTTTAAGCTACCATTGGGAATTAAATATGGGAGTGAGATTATGAAGGATTTCAAATTATTTGATAATTTTGGTTTTGCTTTTATAAAAACAGTTATCAAACATTTGGACGAAAAACTTATAAAATTAGCCAGTGAATTGGAAAATTTAAATAATATGATTACAAGTCATAAGGATTTTGAAGTATGGAAGGACTTATATAGGAAGCAGTATGAAATAGCAGACAATAAAATGCAGAACATAGTAGAGAGGAAGAACAGGAAGATTACTCGTGATGTCGAACTATACAAAAATAACAGGGCATATGTATGGCCGACATATAGAGATGGTAATAATGAAATGAACAATGTTCAAACCAGAAGAAAATCTGTTAGAACTAATGGAAGGGAAGAAAATTTTCAGGGAGGAAGATTTTTTCCGGCAAGAAATTACAACAGACAGTGGTAAATAAATGTTATAATATTCCTAGTGAGGCTATTATTGTAAAGGACACAACTAAAAACAATGTTATAATTGAATGTAAGAGAGATGATGAAGTAGTGAATTATAGTAGTGATGTGGGTCCAAGTGACAATGCTAGCTATACAACAGAAATAACTGATCGTTTCCAAAAATTAGCACTTTTGATGGGTTTAAGGTGTACAACTATCACGGAAACAATGGTGAATCCTGAGATGGGATTATTATTAAGTAGAGGTATGAAATATATTCCCACAAGTAAACTGCAGTTAGTAGATAACATTAAAGAGATCAAAATGTTCTGCAGAAGACTAAACCTAGCTATACAATTTAATAATATGAACTACAGTGATGAGAAGGGACAGATTGGCATAGCAGGGACCAATCTTAAAAAGAAAAGTACATATATACCTGACAACAATCAGCAAGTCATGAACTATGAAAAATTGGTTTGTAATGACATATATTGGATGTATAAAAATATCAGGAATACCAAATTGTCAGAGATTGACAACCTCACAACATTTGAGAGACAAGCATTACATACACTCATGAATAATAAAGAGTTAAGAATTATGAAGCCCGACAAGGTGGTGCAGTAATTTATTACACCAACAGTTATAATGAAGCACTCTATAAACTTCTTCATGAGTCAGGAAATTATGAGAATGTATCTATTAACCAAATCAATATTGGACATAAACGGATTGATTTGGCTATAGAAGAATACCTGATTGACAACAGGGTGTGTAATGACACGTATTCCTTTATTAAGACTGATCACCCAGTACTAGCGAAGATGGTGGGAATTCCAAAGATACATAAGAATATGGAGAATCCCCCATTTCGCCCCATAGTTTCAGGGTCCAAAACTTTTAACATAGGGAAACTTATAGATGGCTGGCTCAAGGATATATATAAATCTATTTCTCATGTAATGAAGGACTCCTGGAGATTTTTGGGTGATCTAACTAAAGAGAAATGGCATTCTAACATTATATATCTTACTATAGATGTGCAGGACCTATTCTCTAGTATCCCCAAAGAAGAGGGCTTGGAATTTTTTGCGAGTAGTTTAAGAAAATATTCAGATCTGACATGGAATAAGATATCATTGATTTGTGATATGATGGGACTTGTGTTGGACCACAATTACATAGCTTTCCAGGGAGAATTTTTCAAACAGACAAGTGGAGTGGCCATGGGAGCAGCATGTGCTCCCATTTTTGCGAATCTGGTCATGCTGGAGTGGGAGTCAGAGTATATATTCAACAGCATATATTATTCTGACATTTCATATTATGCCAGATACCTGGACGATATTTTTATCATGTGGAATGGCCCTGGAGAAAAAATACAGGAGTTTATGACCTATATAAATAACACTACCAGTTTTCTCAAGTTTACATACAAGAGTAGTAACATTGGAATAGCGTACTTGGATGTATTCATTAGTCACGATGAAGGGGGTTTTATTTCAAAGTTGTTTAGAAAGCCCACATTTTCAAATGATTATATACATTTCAGCAGTTGTCACCCCCCACATGTATTTAAAAATATAGTGAAAGGACAATGCATCCGAGTAGCTAGGATGTCCTCTACTAGGAGTATTATGGAGAGTGAATTGGAAGGTTTAAGGCGGTTATTTCTGGATAGGGCATATCCATCAAAAATGTTAAATGATATTATTGGATATGTGAGAAACGAATGGGGAAAGAGGTATCCACCATTATTAGGATGTTACACAATGCCGTGCAAGGGAGAGGGATATAACATTTTTCAAGGTAGAGTTTGTGTGCTCACTTATACACCACACACACACTTGATCAAAGAAATAGTTGAAAAACATTGGACAATTATCACATCAATAGGAGATGAACAAAGTTGGGAGAAACATCCGAAATGTGTTTATAAAACAGCACCCAACATCAAAAGGATGTTAGAAAAAGCTAGTCACCATAAGGATAAAGTAGATGTACATAAAAGTACAACAAAGTGTGGTAGGTGTAAACAATGTAAGTACATCAATACAGCTAAAACCATCAGACTAGATGATATTAACAATACACGTATTAGATGTAAAGCAGGAAATTGTTGTTCGAAGGGTGTTGTGTATATAGCGATTTGCATCAGATGTAATGCACACTATATTGGGAAAACTGAAAGACAACTAAAGAAACGCATATATGAACATACATATAGAATACAGAAATGCGATAGTAAAAATGCGTTATATAGACATGTTATGGAACAAGGGATAGATCATAGTTTCATTTTTGCTATTGTAGATCAGATCCCTATCACACCCATTGGAGGCAATTGGAAGATGGAGTTAGCAGCAAGTGAGAGTAGATGGCAGATTCTGACAGACTCAACCAGAAAACCAGGTCTTAATGATTTTGTGAGTATCAAACCCTTCCTAGCTTTATTGTGAGTAAACACATTCAATGATAAAGGGGAATGGCCATTTGGCAACATACAGTGTAGATATGAAGTATAGAAGTTCGGTGCATCTATTAGGGTACTGTTTCAGTATTGAGTAGTATTTTGCTACGGAAGTAACAATTCTTCCATATGTTATTTTTAGTACGGTTTTTTAATGTATGTATGGTTTATATATTTATATTCATGTGTGTAGGATAGAGTAGAATACATTAGAGTGAATAGTATAGAATAGCCAGACTTAGGTTATTTATTTTAATTTTTATTTTATTTTTTATTGTTATTTTTAATTTGAATGTTGTTCAATTGTATTTGCATATGTATCTGAGTTTTTGGGTGCATGTGCACTACATACACCTTATAATTACTGTGAAAATGTCAATATGGTTGAAGTGCGGAGATGAAGGAAGTATGTTGGAACTTTTGTATATAGTTGATAATACCCCTTTAAATAATTTTGGCGGGTATCTGGGCAATTATTTAATTAAGTGAGTATCTGACTGTGTATAAAAGCTGGAGCATACTGGCATAACTTTGTTCTGAGGAAGGCTGTTGTTCACAGCTGAAAGCGCTTAACCTTTTTATGGTGTGTCTTTTGGAATAAAAAAGTTTTTCATCTATATCCAAGTATTCACAGTGGTTTTTCTGGTCATCGTCCAGAATTTTTACTTGGTTGTGTGCTGATTACTGTTTTTTTAACAATCATAGAATAGCATCATTAATGAACTGAAATTAATATACATTTTAATAAGCTGATCTTGTCCCATAACACTTGTGAGCAGAGCTAGTCCAGCAGACCTCAGTCACATTCAGGTAGCAGCAGTGCATCTAAATGGGTGTGGACATACCAGTTCAACTCTTGTCAACGTTAGGTCTTTTGGTTGGGTACAACAACAAAGAACTGCCACCTCTATCATGCATGGCTCACACCTATCTGACATACCAAGATGTAGATTCAGCACAGAGCTTGGCTGTGTTCATGCAGACACTCACACACCAATTTCACCTGGAGGGCCCATACATACACACAAACAACAGTTATGTGGTTCAGCCATGAGGCTTAAATCTCATTTTGTCATAGTGGCCAGTTGTTACTTTGTCCAAATATCTGTCCATTTCTATTTCTTACTCATACACACTCACTAACCTTTTGTGTCAGGCTAGGCTTCCTGCCCCCCCCCCCCCCACAACACCCTGTGCAAGTGATGATAACTGCTATATCCTTGTTTTCTATCTTTTGAATTTGGGGATACATAAGCTTTGTGTCTGATGCTCATGCTGCATAGCTGACTTAGTGCTTGCTATATCTGTGTTTGTGATATTGTTTTGCTAATTGTACTTTTTACATATTTTGGCCTTACAAAGTTACACAGTTGATAGACTCAAAACAGTTTTTGCATCAGTATTTTTAAGAGTATTCTGAAGATTATGTAGTCTGAAATGGAAATGTGTCTCATTATTTTATAACTTCTCTCTTTAATGATTTTCCAGTACAAAAGTATGAGGCCAAACTGAGGACATTCGGTGACCATCAGTTCTTTTGCGAGGTGTGAATCTTTGATGTCTGAGCCCTATTACTTGATAGAGGATGCATGTATTCACATAAGTCTCTGCTGTGACATGTTAAAGTCATTGTTGTACATATCACTCACCTTTTACTTACTTATATTACCAAGTAACAACATGCAATGATTTGCCATTCATTTATTTTATTACACAATTTTGTTTTAATACTCCAGGTTCAACACTTACCTTGTAAATCCAGCAGTTGCTACAATTTTAGTTCAGGGCTGAGTCTGTCTGATGCTAGGAGAACACAGTCATTACATTGGGTAGGTAAAGGTTGTGAGTGTTGCTTGGCATCAATGTTACTATATGTATGTGCATAGGATGAAAGTTTTAACCCCTTAGATGGTGAGTGTGTGTGCTATGAATTGCCTCTTATTCAATGCGAGTGCATATTGAGCATACCTACATCTGCCTACACCCACAGCAGCTGCTGGTTCACCCTCTGACTTCTCACCTGCATGTGACCTTGTCATTGGTGGTGGGATGTGTGCCCCTGCCCCTTGTTGACACTGCTGAAGCTGTTTTCTCCAGATGAAATTGTGAAGCATGGCACAGATGGTGAAGATTTCAGTATATGTACATGGATAGTACTGCAGGGCTCCCCAGATGTATCTAGGCATAAGAACCGCAATTTCAGAAGCCTAAATACATGCCCTATGATATTTCTGGTATGAGCATGTGCCTCATTATGGCATTCTTTAGCGGGTGTGTGCATTTCTGATAGGTGTCATCAGCCATGGTTCCAGTGCATAACCTGCATCTCCCAGTAAATGATCCTGTGGGATATCACCCCTAGTGAACATCTGATACAGTTGAGTGATGTGCCAGATATGTGAGTTGTGGTAACTGCCTGGGTTGCCAGCACACACATTCAAGATGATTCCTTTAGAGTTACACACAACTTGTCAGTTAATGGAGTGCAAGCCCTTTCTATTTAGGTAGACCCTTGCTGTTTCCCAGGCTGGTGCCTTGCTTTCTATATGTGTACAATCTATGGCACCCCGTACTTCAGCATAGTGTTCTACAGGGTAGAACTCCTGCACACTTGTGGCCCTGTCCTCAAGAGTATGGGGAAAATATATGTGGTCACTGGCATGTTTTATCATGGCATTCAGGAATTGATGGAGGATCCTGGATGCTGATGCCTGTGACACCACCAGCATATCCCCTGTTGGTCTTTGAAAGGTTCCTGTAACTAAAATTCTAACTGCTACACATACCTTTGTCTCCACTGGTATTGGTTCCCCTTGGTTTACCCTGGGTCTGAGTTGGGGACGACATAGGTTGCAGAGTTCCTGTAGTGTGTCACTATCCACCCTGTATCACTCTACAATTTCCACCTCATGCAGATTGTGATAAGTTAAACGGGGTCTGAAAACTCTTCTCCTTCTTGGCCGTGGTCTATTAGCAGCAACAGCATAGACTCCATCCTGTTGTACATACACATGAAGTAAAGCAACATCAGCCCCTAACATTCTACTTTGTAGACTCCTTTCTGTGGCTGTATTCCAATAGGTATTGGAATTTGCAGTGAAAATCAGCACTGAGTCTACATAGTTGATCTATCTATCTATCTATCTATCTATCTATCTATCTATCTATCTATCTATCTATCTATCTATCTATCTATCCATCTATCCATCCATCTATCCATCTATCTATCTATCTAGATATAGATATGGATATAAATCCCAGAGAATACCTCTGAGTGTGGAATACACTTCCTTTGGGTATAAAACAAAGTATTCTCCTAACTCTCTTTAAGCATGACCTGGGTGAATGGATGGAAAGTTGTAAATACACCCTGGGTCTAATCCTTTAAGTCCTTATTAAAGGGGTTGAATCTAGGCATAAATTAATCATGTCAGTGGGTACCAACAATCTGGGATATTGTAGCTAGGCTATTAATGGTCTTCTGGATCAATAGTCTAGTATTAAATTATGAACCCATAAAATTAACTTTCATCTGTGAGTACAGCTTCTGTCTCAGATTCAGAATGTTTCTTAAATAAGGCACTCTAAACCTAGAGTACAGCAAAATAGTACACCTGGAAAGCAGAAACTGAAGAAATTGCTTCAGCACTGGAGGTGAAGCAATATAAACCATAAAACAGAAAAATCATATGTGAAGTCCAAACAGTAAACACGTGATGTGAGAAAGCAGTAAGGAAGGGTGACAGTGTAATGTGATGATTGAGAATAGGTATTCTGAGCAGGAAGCAAAACAGTCATTATCCTGCTCTAGTTACAGTAGGCTAGGGTCATACGGAATATCATTTAAAGTTCTGGAGACATCATCTTTGTAATAAAATGGACAAAATTGGAAGCATTTAAGAGGAGAGCAAGAAAATAGTTCAATTACTGCATCAGAAGCCATATAAAAGCAGCAAATAAGATTTTATTGTTCATTATCTTCAAGAAAGAATGAAAATATAAATGATAACATCCTTTAAATATCCCAAAGAAATCCATGAAGTTTAAGTGGGTACAAACAATAGATGTATGGAACAAAAGCACAGTATGAGGATGTGCTGTATATGATTTAAGGGAGATGTAAGGTGGTATTATTTCAGAGAATAATTGTTGATTGTTAACATTCCCAAGGATGTAATATGGACAAAAGTAGTAAATTCAAGAATGGGTAGAATGATAAAACCATCTTGATAAATGAAGCTAGTAGGGAATAAAACCAGTTACTATGTAGGATTAGTAAATTATCTCATAAACAATAACCAGACCAAATGAGCCATATGATTATAATCAGCTGGTAGTATCTACATTTATATGGCTTTTATTAGCAGCTACAGCCTGAAGAAATGCAGGAAAAAAGAGAAAATTTGTCACTTGCTTGTTCCTAAGGAAAGCCTAGACTGACTGAAATGCCACCCTTTTACAGGTTTTGTGTTTATAGCTTGGAACAATCCATTCATTCAACAGCCAGTGAGATGATTTTCACATTATTCATTAACAAAAATGTTATTGCTGTCACCTGGTGTACTGAACTTCATCAGGATAACTTGATACTAATTCTACTCTTATGTGTATTCTTCATTGATGACCTCCTAAATCATGTCTATATAAGTTGGCCTTCCTGATATACCATCATCAAAGTGGTATGCCAACCCCTGTCTTATATGTATAAATGGCTGCCCACCATTCTTAATGGGCTGTCTAGGAACTTGGCTCCAACACCTGAGCACTCAACTCTAAAAATTCAATGTGACCCTTCATGTAATCAATTCTTTTAAATTGAGCATCTGTTGACATAAATGATATTTCATTGTATCAGTTATACTGGCCTTTAAGACAGTGATTCTGTTTTTCAGAAATGCCACTTGGGTGATTATTTTATTTGCTTTCATATCCAGACTAATAACTTCTCCCCCCCCAAAAAAAAAAAAAAACTGTGTTAGTAGTTAGCCTCTGTAGCATTTCATGTGTGTGTTAAAATTCTTTGATAATATTAGTAGTTAAACCTGTTTTGGTCAGACGGGTAGATGAAGAAAGAACTTTCAATAAAATTACCACCGGAAACCACCTGCCAAATAATGTTAGAAATCAGCGTACTGTGAAGAGCTTCAAGACAGGTTGGAATGAGTGTTTTAAAATAACAAACATAACTGTTATGGAGGCAATGGGTAACAAAACTTGAAAGTATTCATTCTTCTCCATAAGTTCCTTTGCCTTTACAATACCTACTGAATGGAAACATAACCTTTTGTAAATATGTACGTGACATTCTAAATACCTAGGTGTAATTTCAAGGACTTGCTAGGTTTATAGCTGAAGACCTGCTTACACTGGTAACACAGTCCACATTGCCCAGTGTGTTAATGTCACAGACAAACTACATATACATCCTTTATGCATAGGCGCTCAAGCTATTAATAGTGATTATAATTTTGTATCCGTGTTCTATACCTTTGTTCCTTAGGGAGCACTGACTCTGTACTGTCTGAAAAGGGTCATCTGACCAACCCCAACTATCTGGTTAAATAACCAGCTAATTAAATAGAGAGCTAGGTAGTACAAATGTTGATCTGCAAGGGATGGGCTTCCTAATGAAGTAGGAAAACTTGAAGAATCAGTGGAAATTACATTTTTTTTCTACAGATGTTGACTGCTAGACAGTGACTCTTAAGTATTTCCTAAATTCAAGACCGTTTCCAAAGTTTGTTTAAAACATATATAAAAGACACTAATTCTTAGCGTTAGTGAGGTGATGCAAATCTGTGCTGATTGCCTTCTTAGAACTGACAACAATGACCACCCCACCCTAAGCAATTGAGGTTATGCCCATACTGTCTCATAAACTAAAGAAGCATTGGTGATCTGTGAAATGTGGGGTTACAGTTCATCTGATATCCACCATAGCCATGCACTTTTATGTTCTTCGAAGTGTTTGTTGCAGTATGACTTTTAAAAGTAAATCAATTCATTTCTTTTAAATGCCAGAATTAAATTCAGGAGTCTTGACAAAGGACAGAACATGCTGTATGTAAGAAACTATGGTCCACTGGGAAGAAATTTTCTGCAGGGCTTGCTCTAGTGACGTTCTAAGTTTATAAGAGTCAGAAATAAAATCCATTCCTGATCGTGTGTCTTTGTCCCACCGTTATTTTTAACTTTGTCTAGATGTCTTACACTTGTAGGTTGAGAAGTATGCTTAGATGTGCCCTATCCCTCACCCTTGTAACTCATAAATTGTAGGATTTGAATCATACCCAAGATCCTCAATATATAGTAAAAATAACAGTTGTTGCACTAACTTATCAGTTAGTACAGCAGTTTGTTGTTTCCTGTGGTAAGGGTGTAGGGTTTAAAGACCTTTTCCCCCTCTGAAATGTAATTTTGTCTTAGTTTTAACTTTTATTCCCATTTTGTCGCTGCTGTCTTGTGATGCTGCAGACAACTAAGATTCATTGGGAGACTTTTTATAGTATCCCTGGTGTCTAGAGGTTACCTTCAACCTCATTATATTTGCAGTAAGTGCCATTAAGGCATATGGTGAAAGAGTTATCACTGGTGTCTAGTGATTCCCATTGACCCAATGTTGCAGAATTTGCTCATTAGTCCAGGGGAGTGTGGAGGTATGACAGTGCCCCCAGCATGAGAGCGTACACACACACACACACACACACACACACACACACACACACACACACACACACACACACACACACACACACACACACACACACATTCCCTCACGTGCACCCCTCAACACTGCCCATCTGCTAAACATCCTGGCACTTAACTCTACCATGATGGATGAACACATGCTTTTTTCATTAATAATACAACCATTTAAGTCAGTTGCCATAGCAAATTATTAGGGATGATACTGACCTGCATGTACAAATTTGTATTAAAAAACTCAGTAAAAACTGGGAATGCTTTACAGAGCCAAAAACTTTCTCACTAATACAACTAAAATTAGACTTGACACTACTTACCTCCTCTCCTCACTATAATGTGCTCCCATCTTTGCTAACCTCCAAGCATCACAAAAATCACAACTTGAACTATGCTATAATAAAATGGCTAAATTTGCAGCAAATACCCCTTTCAATACCTACCACTGCACAGCACTAAAAAGCCTAAAATGGGTAGAACTACCCATCAACTAACATGTACACAGCTTCTTACTAGCTATAAAATTCTCCAGCAGTAAATACCTTTCTACACAACTATGTTCCCAACCGGTCATTATCATCCAGTGACCAAAACTATTCTCTTTCTACAAACCTAGCAAATCTGCTGGCATGGTCTGTACTCATACCATGTTGCTAAGGTCTAGAACTCCTTACCTGTATCCATCAGGTTAATACCATCCCTACAGTCCTTTATAACCAGTCTAAAATACCTCCTAGTCAAAATCTGACTTGCTCAAACCCAAGATAAATTATATCCATAAATATAAAAAAGGACCTATTCATACCTTACACCTCTTTACTCACTCTCTCTTTCTCACTCACTTCCTTACTTCAATCAATTTGTCTTCCCAACTCTCTTTCTAAATATGCCATAACCCTGTTTTTCTTTCACTTCATATTGTAATTCCTAACTAAATAACATTTAATTTCTCTGTAAACTGAGTAAAATTTCTCTAAATATTTAATGATGTTGTTGTCTTTCAGCTTTTCCCAGTTAGGGGTCGCCACAGCAGAACTCTGGTCCACTAATGATTGGCAGTAGATTTTCACGGTGCTGAGTTGCCAGCTCGACACCCAACCTTCAATGAAGGCTCTCCCATGTCTTTCAGAACACCACTCGACCCGTGGGGAGGACATGCAGACTCCACACAGAAGGCACTCCCCGCACACTAGCTGAGAATCAAACGGGAGAACCTCTTGCTGTGAGGCAACAAAGCTACCGCTGCATCACTGTGGATCTTCTCTAAATATTTAATAATTGTCATATAAGATCTATTTTTAACCAATGTTTTCACATTATATCTAATTTGGTATAATTCATTTTAAACTGTAGATGTTTTTGTATTATTTCTGAAGATTGCAAAATTGTTGTTCTTAAAATGTTTTTGTAATACTTTGGAGCTTTTCTCCCTAGGTCTCCTCTGAAAATGGGCACCTACCCAGTCGGACATTCCCGGCAATCAAGAGTCAATAAATAAACAAATAAAATAAATAAATAAATGATAAAAATTATTATTTCTAGCTCAGCTCTCAGAAGCAATATTTAATGACACATTTCAGTGAAATGATTTTGCTGAAATAACTGAAAGCCATTACGAGAAAACACATTGTACAATTAAAACAATTAGATATAAAAAGATATATTATATGATGAGGTTAGATCTCTGTACTTCTCACTAATTACTCTCACCCTAAGGTCTGAGCAATTTAAAATAAGTGCAGTTATTTATACATTACAGACCTAGTTCGTTCTGTAAAGCTTTTCAACAAAAGTATGTATTTAAATGTATATATTATACATGTTGGATTTGTATTAAAGCATGAAGCCCATAACTGCAAGTCCTATTGCAATGAAAACTGAAGTGCAAAAGTAAAAAAAAAAAAATTGCAATCAGTCTGAAAACTCCCAGCAAAGTCATTAAAGTATTTTAAAGGGAGACTTCAAACCTTTGCATCCTCACTCCTGTTATCTATCTATCTATCTATCTATCTATCTATCTATCTATCTATCTATCTATCTATCTGTCTGTCTGTCTGTCTGTCTGTCTATCTATCTATCTATCTATCTATCTATCTATCTATCTATCTATCTATCTATCTGTCTGTCTGTCTATATCTATCTGTCTGTCTGTCTGTCTATCTATCTATCTGTGTGTGTGTGTGTGTGTGTGTGTGTGTGTGTGTGTGTGTGTGTGTGTGTGTGTGTGTGTATACTAACTTTGATAGAACTGTACTTTGGAGTAAATGGAATACTGTGAGAAACTGCAGCATTAATGTACATTTTTTTGATTTTTGTTCACAGTTCAAGGAATCACAAACCTGCGTGTGTGTATGTGTGTGTGTGTGTGTGTGTGTGTGTGTGTGTGTGTGTGTGTGTGTGTATGTATAGGCACACACATGCACATTATATCATACAAATGCACACACATGCACAATTATATAATGAGTGGTTGACTACCGAAACAGCCTGACCATTAAATAAGTGAACAAGAGCTACATGTAACACTGACTAGGAGTAAGTATGAACACAGAATATCAACTAAAATGAAACCATAGCACTTTAAACATAACAACAAAAGCTCCAATATGTTTTTTTTTTTTGCTACACCCCCACCACTTTATGTATGCCACCTCTGAGATTGCACAATAGCAGGAGAAAAGGGTATATTCCAATGCTTATTGTATTAGTTGCGAGGATGGCCTAATGGTTAAGTTGTTTACCTTATAGACACAAGGTGCAGGGTTTGATTCTCACATGAGGTAATTGATTAGGCTTAAAATGGCCCACAAGAGCAGTTAGCCTAATAGTAATCTATGGGGTTAGGAGGGTGGCCTAATGGTTAAGGTGTTTGCCTTAGAAACACAAGTCTCACAAGGGATAATTGGCTAGGCTTAAAATGGCTCACAAAGACAGCTAGCCTAGTACTAATCTATGAAGTCATGATTTTGTACACATCCCAGTTTTGTAATACCAGAAGCACCAATGTTTCATGCCATGGATAATCTCTGAATACTGATCTTAAATACAAAAATGCAGCTAAAACAGTATTTCATGCAGAAACAGAAAGCAAGACTTTCTAAATCTCTAAAATAGCTTCATCATCTATACTGAAACCTGCCCTCAGTCTCTCCAAAATACATTTTACATTCATGAATTTGCACTAACAGTTTTCTAAGCTTTTTTTTCACATCATGAAGTACAGATCAACCTTCTGTGAAGTCGACCATTTGGATTATATACCTATGTCAATATGTTTATCTATATGTATATGTGTGTGCTATGCCTTTCTTGAAATAAACTACTTATTGGCAATATATAAGTCTGATAACTATTTATTTATTGGTATTTGCTTACTGGGAAAGTTTGACTGTGCAGTGCCATTATTCAGACATCTTTGACATCAGTTACATCACTTACAAACAGATTTGATTAAAAATTACAGCTACATGGGTTGTTTATGAATATTTTTTTAAGTGAAGAGAGGTATATGCAGTGTGTTATCATCAGTATGCATAGATTGCAAGGTTTTATGTAAGAATATTTGTTACTGTAAAGACGTCTTCAAAATCTATGGCATATGAAGATGTATAAAG
Organism: Protopterus annectens; assembly: GCF_019279795.1. Lineage (NCBI taxonomy): Eukaryota > Metazoa > Chordata > Ceratodontiformes > Protopteridae > Protopterus > Protopterus annectens. Next base: position 394,531,608 of record NC_056732.1, on the reverse strand, counting down.
AGTTAGTGAAGACCAAAGAAAGGAAGAAGGAGAGGATGTTCGAGGAGGATAAAGGAGATGAGATGATAGAAGAAGGTATAGTTCTGATAATAGTACATTAAGTTTTGTGCAGCAGATAGGTATGGCACACATTCATATAGTTATATTAGTACAGTTTAACCAGGGAAGGTGCAGATTTAGAGCCATTTATCTATCAGATGTTGCTTAAAGTCTTTCCGGTTGTAGTCTGTTCTTAAGTGGAGTCAAATGGTATTTCATCTGTTAACAATTCAGTATGAATGCAGGCCCTGGTTTCATTAATGCCTACACTAAGTGAACACTCTTCTTAGTGAGCAGATAACACAAGTATAACTCACACCTTCTTCCTCCTAAGTTTAGTTTTCCTACTGATTTTCTTGCAGCCTTAAATATCAAGGGGACTCATAAAGGTTACGACAAAGTGTAGATTACATGTACACCTAGTGTAATCTTTCTGCTGACTAGAAAGTACACCCAATGAGGTAGGGATGTTCTTGAATCCAGACTATGTACACTTAGTGTCGGCATTAACAAATCCAGCCCAAGGAGTATCCTACATTGCTGTTAGGTTTAGTGATGGAGAGTAAGAGTAATAATATAATCTTGGAGTGTAGAGGTCTTTTGATAGTGTAACTTTCAATGCTTGGGTGCAGAGATGGAAATGTTTCAGGGTTGTGCAGTTAGACAGTGATGTTTTCTATATTTTTGTTTGGTTGGTTGTAAATTTGGTTACTTTATTGTAGCATTGTTCTAGTTTGGCTGATAGAAGTTGAGATTGTTAAGGATAGAAGAAGCATATAATGGAGGGTGAATAGAAAAGAAATGGCTATGTGTTGTCTACTAGAGTCAGTGAGATAGTGTTTTACTCTATAGAGGCAGCTTAGCTTTTGGTGTGTCTTCTTTATGGCTTGCTGAAGGTTGGATATCAAATTTCAGGTGGTCATATATAAATACACCTAGTAGTTTGATGTGGGATATCAGTTTTATATTGGTCTTGTTGGATGATACTATACTAAAGATAACTTTTTGGGAGGAGAGAGTGTTGAGGGTGAACAGTAGTAGTATTTTTTTTTTTTTATTCAGGAGGGGTTGTGAGTTGAAAAATTCAAGCTTCTATGGAGGAGAAGGACTTCTGGGTGATTGGAGCATGGGTAGTGTCCTAACAGCATGTGTTAGAATGGAGTCACTGGCATATTGTACTATGGTGGCCTTTTTGGCTGGTGTGTTTAACTTGATGATAAATAAGTTAAACAGTAGCTGTCCTACACTGGAGCCTTGTGGGACTCCAATGGATATAGGAAGGAAAGAGGAGAAGTCATCTTGCCATTTCACTGCTTGGGGCCTATTAATCAGGTAACTAAGAAACCAGTTAAGTGAGGAGGGTAATAGCCCATAGAAAGAGAGTTTAGTTAGGATAATTTGATTATTGACTGTATTGAATGCCTTGGATAGATCCAGAAAAATGGTTGAGGTTAGAAGACCTGAATTTCTATTGTTATTTATTGTATCTATGAACTTTAGAAAAGCAGTGGTTGTACTGTGATTGGGTCTGAAACCATGCTGTGACTGAGATTAGATTTGAGAAGAAATATATGTAGTAAGTTGAGAGTGAATACGTTTTGCAAGATTTTGGATAAGGGTGAGAGAATAGTGATTGGTCGCTAGTTTGTGAGCTCAGTTGATAAGCCACCTTAATGGAGGGGTTTTATATATATTTTTTTTCATAAGGCGGGGCATATTTTTCTTTGATAGAGCAGTTTATTAGAAATGAGACAGGATATACAAGACTACCTGCAGTGAGTATGAGGTTTTCCGATGGAAGTTGGTGAAGGGCAGTGGTTGTTGCCTTAAAGAAGTGTGGGTAATTTTTAATTGTAGGTGAAGACATTGGAATAAATGTTAAGGTCTGTTGTGGATTAATGATTGGGTGGGATGGTTGGATTTGTAGTAGTTTGTTTTCTATGGGGGAAGTTACTGTATTTTTAAAATGAGAGAGAAACTGTGAAATAATGCTTTGGAAATTACTGGTTATAGACGGGCAAGGTTAGATTGATTTTACAGGCTTGAGCAATGCATTTCTGGGTTTCCAGAAGTTTTATTTTAGATTATTTGATGATTAACTTTTGGATTTGATATACTAGCTGTCTTTATACTAATTTTATATAATTTATAATAAGCTGTTTTTGTCCTGTGTTGTGCATTGTTTGTTATGGCTGTAGCCATGAATTCCAGGCTTCATTTCTAAGTTGCATGAGTTGCTTTGTTTTTTTTTTTTTTTTTAGTTAACCAAAGGACTAGTTTGTTTTTAACTGATTCTTAATGGTGCTTACTGTACCAGGATATTTAAAAATATTTTATTAAATGTGTTTACTGCTTCATCAAAGGGAAGAGTTTTTAGTGGAGCCCATCTGAACTGGAGCAGGCTGGAAGCAAAAGTTTATTTTTTGAAGTTCTGAGGTCTATAACTATATCATAGCAATGAACCTTGGAAAGGCTGCTTTGGTTGTCTGATTATGGAGCATAGCTGGTGGTCACTTAGGCTATCAGGTGGGGTGCCACTTGTGGCAACATTGTTTGGGATGGATGTTAGAATCCAGTCTAGGATGGATTTTTAGATGTGGACTTGTTAATTCTACTTGGAATCTTGATCAATTAAGAGAAGCTATATGGCAGAATTGAATTTGTTGGGTTTTCAAGGGCTATCTTTTGCCAGAATAAGTAAACATCTTCTAGAAAGTTGATTTCTAGTGTTATGTTAGACATAATCTAGGAGATGATCTCTTCAGCATTATTGAAAGGGGGTATATTATCATGGTAAGTGGAGAGTTATGAAACATTTCTGTAAAAATAGCAACTCAATCAGCCTTTTTGTTCGTTCTGTCTAGATTGAGTATATTATATCCTGGTGGGAGTATTTTTGTATCGTTGGTAATTGACTTTAACCACTGTTTCTGTGACTATGACGAGATTAGTGGTAGGCTATTCAGGCAAGAACTTCTGTGATTTTTATTATAGATACTTTTTAGGTTACTATGTAGTATTTTAAGTCCTAGGTGGTTGGAGACATAGCCTGTTGCTGTTTTGGGGTGTGTGAGGGCTAATCTGGTGGGGTCTGGAGTAGATGAGTGGGTCCAGGATTGAGATGTAGATCCCTTCCTAGTATTATTTTCCAGTTAGTAATCTGGCTTTTGAAGAGTCACTTATATTTGGTCTTGAATTTATAGATGATATTTGATAGTGGTGGAGCATGTATTGCTTGCTTGTATTTCAGGGTGCTAATGTAATTAATGCGGAGAATGCTGGTCAGATATTAGAGAAGTGTGTTGTAGTATTCTATTTTAAGTATTTTGTGGTAGGTGTAGATAAGTAACAGTTTGAGAAACACTTGTAATAGCTGGTTGAGTGTGTGAGTATAGTGAGAAATACTAGTGATATAAGATAATATAGTGGTATATTTGGGATTTAGAAGGATGTATGGATAGGTGATAGTGTATGGTGGGAAGAGTGGGAGTGGGTCAATCTGTTGAAGGAGAGTTCAGCAAATGCAAATAAACCAAAGCCAGTTTGCTGACAATGCCTTCAGTGCAAGTGGAGATTGCCTTTTTCTCCACTGTTGTGTGACCATGGAGTGGTACATATAATTTGGGGGGTGTGGAGTGTCCCCCAACATGGGAGGTTGTAGAGAAGTTTGCTCCCCTACAAAAAAATTTTTCAATGTTCCCTGAAGACAGATTCCACAAACTGGTTTCAGTTTATTTGCATTTGTCAAAACCACCTTTGGTGGATCAACATGAAGCTGGAGGAATGTGGAGGGATGCTGGTATAGGGAGAAGAGATTAATGGGGGAGTGAAGCAGAGTAAGATAATAGGCAGAAATTATGGGTAGGTATATAGATTGATAGGTAGGTATAAAGATTAATAGGTAGGTATAGGGATTGGTAGGTAGGTATAGGGATATAGTGACATGATTGAGAATGAATTTATATGGTGAGAGTCTGTTAACAGTATAGAATAGGTAAGGAAGGGTAGTAAGAAAAAAGCAACAATTTACTTGTAAATATATGAAGACAGACATAAAAAAGTTTTGTGGAGAAGAATGATTTTAGAGATTCACTCTTCTCTTGTATTCTTTTTTTTTCAGCTTGCCGCACTTGGCATTTTGAGTGCCGACAATTCAATAGAGAACGATTAATCTGATTGTAGTATATGACAGAATATTGCAGGGGTTAAATGAAGAGGGAGGGTTTCTCAAGAATGAAATAAAGATACAGTTGGGAACTTTTTTCAGGGGTAGTGTAATAGTTTAAAGAGAACATTTTGGGAATTGATTAATAAAAGGGAAATGGGAATAAAAGAATGTATAAGTGGTTTTTAAGGATAGAAGGGTGTAAAGTGAAGGAGGGAATATAATGTCAATAGGGGGTTGGGTGTGTTTAAAGGGGAAAAATTGGGAAATCAAATTATGGGTTAGATAGGGTTCACAAGGTATTTATGAAGAATAATTCAATAGGGTTAAATTAGAAAGGGCAAAGTGAACAATTTTACTTATTGAACAAAAAAAACAAATCCATAATTTAACATATCTATGGTCAAGTGACAAAGTGGCCATTTTGGAAAGGATTTATAATAAGAAAAGGAACCAAAGGGGGCCAGTAATCTGAGAAAATTAAATTGTCAGCAAAGAAAGGCTTTTTTGGTAAATTCTTACATTGAGGGTGTATGTTCAGTAATTCAGTCTGTAATTTTTAGTAACAAAGGTTGAAGCCCAAGGCTTTGCACAATTTTTCCAGTGAAATTTCTTGAGCGTTTGGTAAATTTTCAATTTAAGCAAAATTTGCAGAGTTCAAAACCATTTCAAGTGAATTCCTTGGGTTCCTGTTTTTTCAACTTTTTTTTACTTGGTCGGAGCACTACTGTAAATCTGTTAGGTTGCCCTGTCCGTTCAAAACCTCTTTCTTATTTTAAAAGGGTTTTGGTAAATCCAGATACATTCATGACCATAAATTTTTTCCCTCCATTTATACAAGGTTTCCCTCCCAACTATCAACTATATTCTTTAATGAATTTAAAATTTTCTTAGAATGGTAAAAAATGGTTTAATACTCTAAAGGGTTATTTTAAACCAAATTTAGCTTTAGTTTTAAAAATTTATTTTCGATTTGTAAAAAAGGGTTAATATGCTAGGCAGGGTTTGGCTACACAGTCCACTTATTAGAAATAAGCTGAAAAAGTTTTCTATAGTACATTTATATTCATTTTTTGTTTATGTTGATTTCCAAATTATTTACAGAATTCGGATTTAAAAGGAAATATCGTCAGGCGGGCCCTTAAAATAATGCTTACTTTATTTCTTTGTCTGATTTAAATTTCCCCCAATAGTACTTATGGTTAAGGATATAAATCCCGTCTGTGTGTTTAATATAATGCATTAAAATGGTTTGGGAAATAAGTTTACGGGTCTTTAATCTTCTGTAGGGTTTTTTGGGTTTAGAAAAGCTGTATTTTTTGAAAATTGTAATTAAAATAATCCAAATTTTAAAAGTAAAGGAAAAGGGTAATACGGGTTTAAACATTTATGTTTTAGGAATTGTGGAAAATGCCAAATATGGAAAATGGTGGACAGGTGAAATCCAAAGGTTTTCATAACTGGCTTTACTCAAAGGTATAAAACAATAACATTTTAACTTATTGGGAAATGCTATATTAGGGATATTTAATTTTGAATAGAGAACCAGGACAAAAAGTTGTATTGTCCTCAGAAATCCTCCACAAAATAAGGTTTTATAACTTTTTGTAAACCTAGGGTTTCAAATAACTTAAATTAAGGGCGGATCACAAATGCCGGTAGAGTTCAAGGTTAAACCTTCAGAAAAGGTGATGCAGATGCCCAATTATATAGGGTTTGAATCACCTAAAACATCATGGGGGGGTCCGAGCCGAGTGAAAGGGCCCAAAAGAGTCAAGAAGTAACACCAGCAGAGGAAATGTGAAACAAACCAACCATGCCCCACGGATACCAAAAAAAGGGAATCTTATAAATTGAAAGATTTTGCCCAGGCCTTTGCCGGAGTCCAGTAAAAAAACAAAACCCCCAACTAAAATAAAGTAAAAACAAAATGAAAGGGAAGATTGCCCCAACTAATTTTTTTGTGTATTAGCCAAAAACCCTATAAGCATATATTATATTTATGAAAGTAAGAAGGGCCATATTATGAAGAAAGGAGTAATAAAAAAGTCATGGTTGGCACCACATCAATTTATTGGTATAAGCATGGTTTAACAGTATAAAATAGTCCTATGAGATTTAATAAATGTGCCCATAGAAGTGTAAAGGTTGCCCAAAATGGGCCAGCTAACCTTTAAAAGTGGAAAAAGCTAAGAGGGAAAAAGTATAAAAAACGTTTACCAGAAACTCTAACTGTGCCCCCAGTAATATTAAAGCACCAGTTAAACCAGGTACCGCAGTAAAGGCAACAATAAGCCGCATTAAAATGAGTAAACAATGTGAAAAAAACCCCAAGCTTTTTTGGAATCATAAATTTCAAAATGGCCATTACGGGATAATGAAAAGAAATTAAACCCCATAGGCATACAGTAAAAATTAAACAATTGAGGAATGTAGGGAGGTAGTTTCTTGGGGAGGTGGGTTGAATCCAAATAATTTTCCTCCATAGTCAGAAGAACCATTGGGGGCCAAGGCCAGCATAAGGGTGGACCTTGGTCACCCAGTGCGGGGTTCCAAGGATGGGAAGGTTGTCACCAAATGGGGCCCTAAAGAGATGAAGGGCCCTGACCAATCAGAGGCCCCAAATGCCCGGGCCCCTATGGAGATTAAGTGTAGAGTATGATTACATGAAAGGACCAGATTTAATTTTTATACATAAGGGGATGAACAGAAGGGATATTGGATGGTGCCGAACAGCAGCATCTCCGTAACTTAAATAAATTTATTAAGTAAAAATTAGCAAATGAGTTGTTATTAAAAATTGAAAGTAAATGAAGAAGTTTGAAAGTTTTGTTTTAAGTGGTTGCTTAACCATTAAAACAAGCTGAAATAACCCACCTGTAAATAATTAAATTCCCGAGCATGAAAGTCAGTCAAATATAAAACTGTGAAATTTCCCTGTTAAAATGCAGATGTTGAGACTTTGGAAGGTGTAACAATAAAAATGAAAAGCCTAAATTTGAAAAAAAGTATGAAAAGTAAACCCCAAAAGGATAATAACTCCGAAAAATATACCATGAAAATAATTGTGAATCAACAGACGTGAATTTTTGGGAAAGGTTGGGTAATGGTACCCAAAATTTGGATGTTGTTTTCCAATTGAGATTTTGGTGTTGAAACCAAAAAGTTGTTAAGCTAATAAAGCAAATGCAGATGAATATGAAAACATTGAAGGAGAAAAAAGAAATGAATTGTCAGTAATTATCCCAATTGATAGTTCACTAGGCTGAGGCAGATAGTGATTTGCGATTAAAATTCCATTGTTTTTTTTTAATGTAATTAAATTTTACCTACCCAACCAATATAATCTTTCCACTGAAATTGTATTGAACAATAACACCCTCACCTTTAATATTTCATAGGAACTGGATCCCCAAACTGATTTTGCCCATAATGCAGTTTTGATGGTTTTGGGTTTTAAATTAAATTGTTTCTCCCTTCAATTTAATCGGGGGTAATGGGAATTAACATTTAAACTTTGGAATGTATCGTTTCCCAACTTTGCTTTAGGGAAACATAGGCCGAACCCCAAACCCCTTCCTGCATAAACCTGCATTGGTGGACCCTCCTCGGCCCCTTCCACCGGGGGGAAGCTGCGGGGGGTTTTCGGGTTTTGGGGGAAGGAAAACCACTCACCCTCCAAATTCCGAGGGGTGAGATACCAACTTTTCTTGCCATGCATAGGGCATGGGAAAACCCAGCGCCTCTCCCCCTACGCCCAGCACACCCCCGGAGTGAAGGGGGGCATCCCGGGGGGGTGTCACTTGTGATCGGGGGTAGGGGTCTTAAACCTCCATGGTCAAGGTAAACCCCCACTCAAAACCCTGTTGCGGTTCGCTGTTCCTAAACCTATCCCAGCTATGGGCTTTTACCACATCCCCTCCCTGAAAAAACCACTGTCCCCACCCCTTACGCCCATTTTGCACCTCCTGGTGTTTAAAATTCCAGGGTTTTAAAAGTTTTTTGTTTTCCAAACTCTCGGGTGAAGGTTAACCCCAATTAAAAACATTGACAGTGTTGCGTGAGAAAGGCCATGGCTCCTAACCTCCCCAGCAAACCGTTACCTTTTTTACCCCTTTCCCCCTTTTCGCCTTTTTTTCCCAAAAATACATAAAGTCCCACTTTCAGTCTGCGGACTGGAACGAGTCGCATGGTGTCCCAAAAGTCCCTTAAGTTAAAAGTCCTTGTCCCCCAATAAAAATATCTGCTAAAAAGCAAAATAAAAATGTCAGAAAAGGCCTTAAACCAAAACCCAATGCCATGACTGTTTATTTTGGGTCAAAATTTCTTTTAAAGTGGAATTTAAAGAATAGGTGTGACAAAAGCATGCTGTTTTTCTGTAAAGGTAGTAATTCAATAGAGTTGGAAAAACACCATCATTGTAAGTGATAATCACTGAACCTCAAGCCAACCTCTCACAGCAAAATCACTAAACCCAAACCCTTGAAACAGGCTATAATAAAAGGCAAAGAAAACAGGGACACATTAAAATATTGCTCCAAAAGAATAAGTAACAGGTTTAATGTTGGAGGGGGGGATGAATTTAAAAATGAAATGTTTGATTTCTGATAGGGTGATTTTGCCAGAAATGCTGTTTTAGATAGGACAAATTGAAAATTGGGAACCCAAATATCGAGGATTCTGCCAAAATTTAAGCAACATGCAAAGTATGATGGGAGCCCAAAACTGGAAATTCAAAATGCAAAATTTAACATGAAGGTAATAGAATCTAAAGTTGAATTAGCCGAAAATTTGAAACAATGTTGCTACCACTTACAAGGGAAATACAGCTTTAATGGGTTACCCAAATATACCAAAAGGGAAAAAATGCATGAATCTTGGGCCTGAGACACACTCATAAATAGTTAAGGCCAACCATGGCCAGACACTACAAATCCCACAGATTGCAAATTCAAGGGAAGGACATGAAAGGAAACCACACACAATTACATCAAAATCAGATAAAGTATGAATAAAAAGCAAATATTGGCCTAGCAAAAGCAAGCCTCAAAAACCCAATAATGCCCCACAGGAAAGGCAACCCCACTAATGTAACCTGGGGCAAAAGAACGAATTGGGTGTAATGTACTAAACCAATAGAAAGGGAACAACCCCCACAACAGTCCAAACACCAGCAGGCAACTAAAGGGTGAATTACATACCATAAAGCCTGAACAAAGTGAAGAACTGCATATCCATTTAAAAAGGGCCCCGGGAAAGCAATCCACTAACATGGTAGAGCCAAATGCATTCAAACTTAAAGGAAACTGGGGGAAAAGGGAAAATTTAATTAAAACCAGAGAAAAGAGAGAGAAAAAAAAGAAAGGCCACAAAAACCCAAAAATCCCGCCCTTAAATCCCTGAAAGGGCTACTTATCTCACATACCTTTTATAGCACTGTCCTGGAATCACAGTGAGAACTGCAATCAGTACACAACTGGCTGCATGCAATTAGCAAATGCTGGCTAACAACTGGTGCAGAGGCCATCACATGGACATATGCAGATACCTACAAAAGCATGATGCACTCCCAGTCCACACATGCAATACTTTCATTGCACCCTGTGGAGGTAGGGGGAGAGAGAGAGAGAGAGAGAGAGAGAGAAAAGAAAAAAAAAACATACACAAACAAGAACACTCAGCAAAACCGACTAGAAAGCTGACATCTGCCAACTCGAGTAGCAGCAGGACACCAAACCAAACGGCAACGCAAGCAGCTGTGACAAACTCAGGTAATGTAAAGTAATACTTTAAAAGTCTACATACTGTGAACCCTCCGTATGTGTCATTGGTCTGTATCCATATGTATATGAAGATGTGCATAGGGCAGGGGACATACAGCAACTATCAGTGAAGGCTGTACATACATATGTATGTGAGGGCATCTATGTGCACATATCAATGTAGGTTGAATGTAGGTTGTAGTGCAATGTACAAAGTAGGCTTCACAGTTATGTATGTTTAGCAGTATGTTAGTGTGTGTATACAGTTTTGTAAACAAACATGTTGATATACCTATCTATCATATGGATAATGCATGTATGTTAATATATGTATGTATGTATATATATATATATATATATATATATATATATATATATATATATATACATATATATAATATGCATATATGTATACATACATAGAGAGGGATGTAGGAATACATAGACAGATGTAGATAGATAGAATATGTAGAAACATATATATGTAATACACACATACAGATACAGATATATGTAGATACATATACATAGACAGACAGATCTGACTATCTACAGATATGACTGTATATGACGATCTCACACTCCCTCTGTCCCACCCCCTCTGTCACTCTCACCGCCTCTCTGTCACACTCCCCCCCTCCATATCTATAGCAATATATGTACATCGAGATATATATATGTGTATATGTATACAGACATATATATATAGACATATATATATATATATATATATATATATATATATATATATATATATATATATATATATATATATATATATATATATATATATATATATATACATACATATATATATATATAGAGAGAGATATATATATATATATATATATTCTGAGTGAGGCACATGAGTACAGATGTATTGCAACAGGTGCCTGGTGACAAAGGCATGGAGTGAACACCAGTGTCGAAACTGGAGTACCATACCCCATTTCAAATCACCTACACCAGTAACCACCAGATATGTGATTGGCTGCCCACCACTGCATGTGTCAGGGGTGAACAGGGTCATAAATGTGTACAATAGTCCCCCCAATGATAGTCACAGTGGCACACTATTCCTGGAATACCTGCACATGGTATGTGTCAGCAGACATGGTGTGTCAGCTATGGACATGTAAGTCAGTGTACCCCTCCACAGCACACAATGGCTGCCACAGTATGTACCTCACATGACAGCAACAGATATGGAGAAGGACACAGTGACATGTACAACACTGTGACAATGCACTCAAACACATTACCAATGCACAGTGACTGACAACACCACAGAGTATACACATACTACCCACATAGAGGTTACCACTCCTGGATTTACATACTTAAGTCACACCCATGACAGATGTCCAACAACCATAGTAACACCTCACACCATCCACAACCTAAATTACTGCAGTGTATCATCCTTGACACCGCAGTAGAGAGCACATGGCAGAGGTACAGGTTCCTACCCACAGATAAGACATACCCTGCAATAAACCACACAGCGTTAAGAAGCAAGACTCCCCATGAGTGCGTCACACATACCCCTGCTGAATGTTAGTCAGATAGGTAATATGCCATATGAGTCACCCTGTGTAACTGTTTGACAGGAGCAGGTACCATCACATCACATGTGTCACAATGATCAGGGTAGCAGAACAGTATGCTGCTGTAGTCCCAGGGGCAATAGCATATTGTATTGTATTGTATTGTAATGTATTGTATTGTGTTGTATTGTATTGGTATGTAGAGGTGCCTCCTTGGAGTGGAACCACTGCTGCTGTACGCCAGTGTACAGGTACATATCCTGTAGTCAGGCTAGTGTTACATAGCACTTCTATATGTGTGTTTAGCTCCTCCTTGAGTTCATGTAGCATGCAACCGATACCATCAGGTCCCATTGATGCTGTGTTTTCTGCTTTTCTGAGGGCGGCTCTCACCTGGACATCTGTGATGACAGGGAGGTTACATTCAGCTGGGATAAGTATGTCTTAGTTTGGGGAGAGGAGAGGGGAAACTTGCACTGAACCTGTCTGCCACAATGTTGCCAATATCTGTGGGTTCAGTGAATTATTTGTTGTTGTGTACTAACTATGAGCATATTGGAGGGTTTCTGACCAGGTTTCTAACATAACTGAAGAAGGCCTTGTGGTTATCTGTAGTGTCCCCAGTGATTTCCCTCTCAAAGTTGCCCATGGATGTTTGTATGAGAGAACATAGCTCTTTACTAGTGCTGATCAGACATGCCTTCCCTGTATGGAATTATGCTCTGTCTTGCAGTAGCTTCCATCTTTTTTATACAATCTGTCTATGGCTGGGGTCCACCAGACAGGATGCTTTCCCTTTGTGGAGAGTGTCTTGGTCTTATATGGGATTGCATGATCCATGCATTCTCGGAGATGTCTGTAGAAATCATTTGTGAAGGAGTCAGCATTGTGGGTTGTGTCTTCCACTGGCCCAGTGGGCTTAAAGGATACCATCTTAGTGTGACGAAGTGTAAAGTTTGCATTTGAAATGTTATTCACTGTAGTTGTTTTTGCTGGTGGTGGAGGTGGGATATGTATATCCAGGGCAATTAGTTTGTGGTCAGATCACAGTATTTGATGATGTACCCCATACAGTACCTCAATACAAACCCCCAGAGTGAGGAGGTGCTTTGGACCTGAATCAGTGTTTTGACTGCTGGGGTTTGGTTGTATGTCGTATGGAGTGTGCCATGTACTGTTGCACAGTTGTTGGCTGAGCACTGATACCTGGCCATTTACATGTGTATCCACCAATAGACAGACAGATGCTATATATGTGAGATATGTTGTATCACAACAGTCGAGTAGCATGTGTAGTATGTGTGCCAAATTCTGCTGACATATTTTGCTGATATCATGTTATTTCCTTTTTCAGGACCATGGCTCACCAGTGCAATCCAGCGTACTCTGCAGCTGAGGATGAGGAAATACACCAGAGCCTGGTGCGGGATTATGCAATACTCTTTTCCCTCACCAGCCAGAATCAGCAGGAGAGGGCTGCACTGTGGCAAGACCTGGTCCATTGGGTAAATGACATAGGCATGCATAATAGGACATATGAGCAGGTACAACATCACTGCAGTGATTTAATCAGAAATGTCCATCAGCGTGCGTCGGATATCCACAGGCAACAGGTTGCCACAGGTGGTGGGGTGGCTACACATCCTCCACTCACCAGACTGGAGGGACTACTCATAAGTGTTGTGGCTCCAGCCCGCCAACAACAACAACAGCAGCAGACCTGCATTATGATGGAGGCTGGAGCCACACAGCACCAAGACTATGAGCGTGCAGGTAATATGCCATATGTATAGTTGACTGTTGTGTACACTGGTAGTTAATGCATGTGTGAGGTGTGTCCTTGGTTTGTAGCTGTCATCATAGTATTTAATGTGCAAGTGTGATATTCTCAATATCAGCAGCTGACCTGTGAAAGGCAACTGTTGTACTACTGACCTGTATCATACTCAGTAACAATGGCACAGTTGTGCCCACTGACATTAATTTCCTCACTTCTGCAGGTCCCTCCAGTGTAACAGCAATGCAGCCTATCCATGATGGTGAGTGTGTATTAACAATACCTTTAATAGTCTTGATAGTAATAGTAATATTAGGCTCACTTAGTAGTGCTTTGTGTATGCATGCAGGTGTGTCTGTGTCTGTGTGTTGATATCTCGCATACTGAGTAGTGTGCAAGTGTGCAACTGTGTGCAAGTGTGCAACTGTGTGCATGTGTGCATGTGTGCACCTGTGCAAGTGTGCATGTGTGCATGTGTGCACCTGTGCATGTGTGCATGTGTGTACCTGTGCATGTGTGCATGTGTGTACCTGTGCATGTGTGCACCTGTGCATGTGTGCATGTGTGCATCACTGGTAACATTGTGTAGACATTGTAAACTGTGTTTCCTGTTTCCCTCCCACAGGTGCTGGTGCTGCTCTGGTGTCATGCAGCAGGGAACCTGAATCAGGTGCCATGGGTACTGATAATGATGACATCTGTGTATTGGCACAGGAATGTGTGACAGGGTCCATCATTGGTCAGCCAATTGACAGTACACAGCTGTCAACCCCATCAGTACGCACAGTCATCCTGCCAATACACCCTTTGTCACCAATGTCCCTAGGTGATGGACAGGATACAGTGGGCATTGACCAGGGTAATGTGGTATCTGTGGCACATGCTTCCCCACACAGCAGCCATGGGCATGGCCCTGAGATGGTACCACACAGACAGATGTCCAGGGGTTCTCGTGGGAGCATCCGTGGACGTACTGCCCCTGTCAGACGTGCCCACAGAGGTCTTACAACCTCAGCTATGTTTCGGGCTGTCATGCAGGCACAGTCACGTATGGAACGGTACACCAGACAGGGTCTGAGGGAGCTGACAGCATGTCGCACAGCCATGACTGACAGTATGCGTGACATTGCAGCTGCCATCCGTAATTTCACCGATGTCATAGACAGACGTTGTGGGGACATATTAGATAAGTTCCACAACTACATGTCCATGAGCCAGGGCAATGGTGGACGGTTGAGGCGTCGACTTGGGTGTATGCCAGCAACAGCAGCAGCTGGCAGTCGTCATGGATGACAACAGGGCCGCGGCCGCCCCCATAGTGCCAGCAGCAGCCCCAGCAATGCTTGGTCTGTGCTGTCATCAGACCGCCCCAGGAGACCACGTGCACATGGTTCTGGACAGGCCCAACAGGGATCTGTGTCCAGTCAATGAATACCTGCTTCTGATGACAGTACCCAGTCTGGATTGGTACCAGATATGGTCCGTAGCACCCCTGCAAGGCACAGGTACCATGTCCATGGCCAGAGACACTGATCTGTATGACCTGGCAGGTACAGTCTGTGGCTGTCCACAAACACCGGTATATGGCAGCCATGAGGTGGAACTGTGTGCATCCATACACACATGCGAATTGACAACACCTAGGGCTACCGCATACATGCACACACTGCATCAACATTGCCCCACCTTGTACTGCTGTCCCTCACCAACACACATACACATACATGTCAATTGGTGGTATCAGTGGCAGACTCAGGCATACCAAGTTCACACCCTGTGCATATGATGAAACTGTGCCACCTCCTGCAATCTGTAACATCAGTGCAGGTACAGGTTAACATGTTGCTGATGCACAGGGTGACTACATAAATGTGTAGTAATAGTATCATGTTGTTAACAGTACTGTGTGCTGATATAATTGTGGGTATATCCCAGCATGCCTGATGCAGTAAGGGTATGAT
This sequence comes from Protopterus annectens, assembly GCF_019279795.1. Taxonomy (NCBI): domain Eukaryota; kingdom Metazoa; phylum Chordata; order Ceratodontiformes; family Protopteridae; genus Protopterus; species Protopterus annectens. The sequence goes on along the minus strand of NC_056732.1, from coordinate 394,516,357 downwards.
TGTCTTGTACTGTTTTCTACACCCATGGTAAGTACCATAGTGTATCATCTGCACATGTTGGCATACTGGTGGTAAGGATGTCAACAGAAGGCTACATACATAGGTAGCACAGGGATAAGGTAATGAAAGTATTGATACGCAATGATGGACATGTAAACTGCAAGTGGCATGTTGCCCACACTGGACTCTGCAATGCGGATGTTTGAGGATTTTTATATGTGTGCAGTACTACACGACTGGTACAGGACACACAGGAGCACCCTAGCACTGCAAGCTCACATCTCATACCATGCTAGACAGCCCCAACACACAAAACTAACTTTCACAGGAGGGAGAGTCCCCATAAATGTCAGGGATACTGTGGTGGCAGGACAGGTAGCATACATCCTACTAAGTATGGAACCACTGAGTGAAGGCTCAGTGTCTGTTATTTGACATGTGTATTACTGCAGGTATGAGCACCTGGGTTTCCATCTGGTTATTGTACATCCTGACGGTACATGGTCTGTACACTTGTGTGCGCTGAGACTGGACCCTGGCCATCTGACCTGTGTATTTCCATGTACATGTGTACAGTGCCTGCATATTTTCACTGTTACCTACTGTAAGTGGTTCAGCTTGTTTGTTATACAATGGACTACATGCAGCCCTGCTTACTGTAGCTTTGTTTGCATGCATGTTTGCTTGCAGTTACCCTGGAACACTGATCCCACCTGCAATGCAGATTTACAGAGCTTCTGTGGACTCCTAGTGACATCTGCATAGCTTACTATATGTATATCCATGTCTCACTTGACAGAACGTCACTGTTTGTCCTGTTCACATGTACGTTGCTGTGACACATTGCATATGACTTACCTGGCATTTGACCACGTGAGCAGTCATATATGCCAGTGCTAACTAATCACAGGCACTACACCCTCACATACTCACCTTCTGTACCTTGTTCCCCATTGGCCCTATGTGCTGTTAATCACCATGGCAATCACAATACTATGCTAGCATGTGCAAAGTTCACTTGTCAGTCACCTCTATGGTATAGTTGTGGAATATGTGAGTCATGTGGCAATGTCACAGCTGCCACATGTACACAGTCAACCCTTTCCCCTACACATGGATGTACAACACATGTATGAGATGCAACCACATAGCCAAACTGGGGACTAAGCACTCTGAACCCAGTACTGGCATAACCTGTCAGGTGGCATGAAATACTACAGTGACTACAATACCAGTCTGATGTAGACCTACACTGACAGCAATCCAAACACATGAACACACTGGGGCATTCGTGGAGCCTCAGAATAGCATCCTGCCTGAGCAGCAGACACCTCTGCAGCTGGCACACAGGCATACATTAAGCTGGAACACGACACATGCAACACATAGCACACATATCCTGTGTGCCAAACAGTCACAGCCTGTACGGCTAGACAACACACCTGCTACAGTTGTGTTAGGTACCTTTATTGTCCGGTACAATGAGATCCCGCTCACCAGGCTGGACAAGGTGAAGGTCACAGTGATATGCCCATGGGGCACTATGGTCCACCACATAACACAAGCATACAGGTCAGTCAGAGGCATGGACACATATGACTCAGTCATTGTCCATGCCACTATGGCTGACCTGTGATGTACCTCTCTGGACTACATGATAGGGAACATAGAAGGGCTCTCTGAGCATGTGGCACAGGCTGGTATGACCCTGACCTTGGTTGGCATCATACCCTCACCAAGAATGCTGAAGTATTACTGAATGCTGATGAATTACTGTAAGCTACAACACCCTAGCTGAAATGTTCCTAGCATGTAGTCACTGCATTGCTATGGAACAACTTGTTACCACTCCCACAACAGGTGAAAACATGCAGCACCTGTTCATCAACAACATGTAGACTATATGCCCCAGACCAGATGTGTATCCCTCGCTGCTAGGATGATACCATATACAACTCACACTGTATATACACATACCACATGCAGCACCTGCACAGAAGACCACAGTCATAATGTTCTTCAGTGCAAATACCATGTATTCACATGTGGCAGGCGTCAGACATTTGAACTATTGAAGGTCACAGGTACATATGTGTATTTGGCACACACATACATCATCTGTGTCCATTGCCATTACTGGTTTAATCGATGTCATGCATTATTGTGAACAACAACCCACACACATGGGCATTCTGTGTGACAAAAACACACGTGGCATGTGTGGAATTCAAAGCCATAACTAACTGTGCTGTGACAGTAGTGAGAGATGCAGTAGCAGAGCGTGCTATTTGCATTACTGGGAGATTTGCCCTCTTCTGCTGTACTTGTAGGGTGCTGACATCATCTCTGTGTAGAGATTGGAATATGCACCAGCTGGTGTGTTGTACTGGTTGCCAAAAGGGTCAGTTTTCTTACACATGTAATTGCACACACCCTATTTCCACCACCCCACACACACACTTGCAGGATTCAAACCCCTACTTAACTATGTTATGAAACTCAAGACAGATGCATTAGCAGAGCGTGCTATTTGCATTACTGGGAGGTTTTCCTTCTCCTGCTGTACTTATAGGGTGCTGACATCATCAGTGTTTAGAAAGGGGAATGTGCATCCTGTAGTGTGTTTTCCTAGTTGCCAAAAGGGACATTTCTCTCACACAGAATTACACACACACTAACCTCTTTCACCCAAACACACACACTTGCAGGATTCAAACCCCTACCTAACTATGTTATGACACTCAAGACAGACGCATTAGCGGAGCGCGCTATTTGCATTACTGGGAGGTTTCCCTTCTCCTGCTGTACTTATAGGGTGCTGACATCATCAGTGTTTAGAAAGGGGAATGTGCATCCTATAGTGTGTTTTCCTAGTTGCCAAAACGGACATTTCTCTCACACACAATTGCACACACACTAACTTCCCTCACCCAAACTTGCCATTTGCAGGATTTAAACCCCTACCTAACTATGTTATGACACTCAAGACGGACGCATTATCAGAGCATGCTATTCACATTACTGGGAGGTTTCCCTTCTCCTGCTGTACTTATAGGGTGCTGACATCATCAGTGTTTAGAAAGGGGAATGTGCATCCTGTAGTGTGTTCTCCTAGTTGCCAAAAGGGACATTTCTTTCACACAGAGTTGCACACACCCCAACCCCGCTCACCCACACACACACACACACACACTGAGCATTTGCAGGATTCAAACCCCTACCTGACTGTATTATGACACTTGAGGGAGACGCATTAGCAGACCGCACTATCCAAATTACTGGGCATCTGTTCTGCACCTGAAGTATTTATAGGGTGCTGACATCATTATTTCTACAGAGGTATGTACATCTATTACTACCTGTCAGGTGGGGGATAGCATATATATGCATTTGCAGCCACCTACTTCAGGGTCAGATATGCACATCAGCACTGGCAGGTTATGTTCTATACCATGCTTCGTGACCACAGGACCTGTAACACACAACACAACCAGTTCAGACCACCCCTCCCACACCCAGGACACACACTTTGCTTCCCTGGGAACAGTGCCCAGATATGAAGGTGTTCACATACACCATTCCAGTTGTTAACGGCAGGTACAGGTATATTGTGTGTGGGAACTACTCAGGCCTCTACAACATTACCCTACAGCCACTACAATTTGTGAGTCCATGTGCTATGGCAGGACCACTCACCACAGCCACAAGGGGGAATACATATTGCACCTGACCATCTGCAACATGGGTACTCACTGTTCCACACCAGAAGTAGACCACCATTGTTGATATCTGACCATACCCACCTTTCCCTGGACATCCATATCCCATCCCCACCCCCAGGCAAGGTTGTCACTGCAAACAAAGTGTATTTATCAAAAGCAGACTTTACACTTGTGAAGACTGGGGTGGAAGACTTCAAAGGACCCATGCATGTATACAGGCCACTCTGCATAATCCTTGACAATTGCATTCTATGAGCATGTGGAAGGTTTGCATTGATCATGCTATCCCAAATATACCCATGACTCCTCCACAACAGGACACCTGTCAGGTGTACAACAGCCATATATGAGCTGTCCAACAGACAGAGTGAGCTAATACATTGCAGAGCAGTAGCCCACAGAGGGAGGACATCTCTGAACAGTACTGGCATGACACTTCAATCCCTCATAATCATCACGACAAAGTGTTGACAGTGAAATTGTCCAGACACTGCAGATAAGGCTCCCCTTAGTCTGTTATTGATGCCCATTTACTGTTAGAGGTCCTCACCAACCCTCTTCCAGCACACACCAACAACATGGATGTGGCTTAGCAAATTCAACCCCTGGGATCTCCACCGTGTCCCTTCTTGATGGAGGCACAGCACACTAGCCTCAAACGGTGCCTTATGTGACCTACTTTACAGTGGCACAGTAGCCAACTGTACTGGGGAAGCAGATGCCCAGCACACTCTGGCTAAGCTTTCATTCCCTAGGGCAAACAGCCTAGTGTTGACCTCTACACCCATATGTTTAATTGTCAGATGCACAATATTTGTTGCTGATAGACTGTTTGCAGGTCTTTATTGCCATAGCATTCCCTGTTTCTATGAACAACTTGTGTATCTGTGGAAGATGTTTGGATATGAGAGGGATCCACTATATCACTTATGTCTCTGTAGTCATTTAACTGTGTGCACTGGGCAGATTGCTGTAATGTGGTTGTTTCCTGGAATAACACATACAAATACCAGATATGTGTGGCCAACTGCTAAACTGAGATATGGCTTAAGTGTGTGAGCATGCCCAGTTCAGGCTTTCCATGGCATGTTGTCTGACATATGTCTCATTTATCAAAGTGTGCGAGCATGCCCAGTGTGAGCTTTCCATATGTTGAACTCTGCAGTCCACCACATTTGTGGATGAGTGTGAACTTCAACAATATCTCATGTTTATGGTTGTGTGTTGTGTGTCATGTTGTGTACTTACTGTCCAACTGCTTTGTGTCTGAACACAACAGGGATTATACTGTGCCTGCAGGGTTTGCATGGGATACTTTGCATACAGTTGTCAACATCCTTTCATACTGACCTAACACTGTAGTACCATATAGTGTACTGGTTCAGTACTTTCACTGGGGTGGACAGTATCCTGGGCTTTAGTCCTATCACTGCTTTAAATTTTCATAGTGAGCACAACAGACTGGTTAGGGGCCAGTTGTGCACATATGACCATGTTGCATTATGTTCAGATATGAACTACTTAAACCAGGCTTGTCCAACATTGATAGTGTATTCCACAACATAGGTGTACATTGGCAAACACTAGCGATGTGCCCTAGGCCATTTCTAATGCTAGTCAGAGAGTGTGTTTGTCCTTCGACACACATTGTAACTGGAGTTTGCCATGACATATGTCATAGTTAGTATACTGTGCCTCTGTCTACCCATGACATAACAGTGATACCCAGGGTAAACCTACCATCTCCCATCCACTCATCAAGATTCCTCTTGAGGAGAGTCGATGAGTGACTCTCTGGCTAACCTGTACTGGGAGTTTACTCAAGAGTGGGGGTGGCTTCTGTGTTATGGATCATTCAGTACAGCTTGTCCTATGTATGTCAGTGCTGGGGTTCATGTCTCTCATGTGCATAGCTCACTGCCATTCAGATTGTACAAGGTGCAGCATGTTCATTGATTCCAGCTTGGACATGGCTTTATACATCAGGCACAGCTTGCCTCTGGGTGGGCAGTATGGCAGTGTGTGGAGTTTCAGTTTGTTTAATCAGGCAACACATGGCATCTGTTCAAGCTCTTTGATACTCCTGGTGAGGTACTTTTGGGGTCTTTCCAGTTGATGGAGGTGTCTGCTGAGGTACATCTCACAGGGGCCATTGTAGTCAATTGTAACACTGATGAAGGATGACTGCAGAGCCACAATGACCTCCCCTGATCTAGATCTGACAACCTTCATGATTAGGTGGGTATATGGTATGTTTTTGTAACCATTACAGCCACATGCTTGTCCAATGCAGGATATCTATCAACTTGTATCCCCAGGTCTCTTATTACATGTTAAGTACTTAATGGGTTAACACCTATGTGGTAACTGGTGGGCACTTACTGTATATCCACAGGGGTTGACTATACACTTTTCTGCAATTAGCTTGCTGACATGGCTATGGCACCAGTTGTCTGTTTCTATGTGGCCCTTTTGTGGGATGCTTGTGTCAGCTGGAGGGTCAGATATGGTGGCCAGTTTGTAGTCCTCTGCAAACTTGTTCAGACACAGTCCTTCCATGTTGGCCTGTACCTATGGGACATATATACCAAACGAGGGAGGTCCCAGGACCAAGCCTTGTGGGATGCCAGTTATATCTGGTTTGTAGTCTGACATGGCTGCAGCATTTCTGACCATGTCAGTTCTGTCCTTGGTCTGGTTTGCAACCCTCTACTGACATAGGGGTTTATATTTAAGCTGGTTAGCTTATCTATAATGAACACGTGGGGTATTGTATGGAAGCCTTTTGCAAGGTCCAGCTACGCTGTGTGGACCACATTCCCCTCATCAATGACCTTAATGACTGTTTCAAATGAGTCAAACATGTTTAAGGGGCAGGATCTGCACTTAAGAAAGCCACGCTGGGTAGGGTCCAGTGTCAGTAGGTCCCCAATATCTTTATGTCTGCGGTACATGCTGATCCTTTCCATAGCTTTGCAGACCAAGCTTGTCAGGATTCTGGGGTGGTAGTTTGCAGTATCCATTCAGGCAACACCTTTGTGGAGAAGGACCACTGTTGTTGTACACTGCTCTTTGGGTACATATCCTGTGGTAAGGCTGACATTGAGCAATAGTGTTATTTGGCATTCCATTCTTCTTGGAGTCCATGTTGGACTCAGCCCAGGACACCATATCATTCCATTGATGCTGTGTGTTTTGCTTTGTAGATGCTGGCTGTTACCTCAGCATCTGCAATGTCAGGGGGCCAGCACTCTGCTGGGATAGATATTTTGCATTTGGGGGGGGGGGGGGTTTGCACTGCACCTGTCAGGTTGGATGTTGGCAATATGTGTGTGTGTTTGGTATATTGTTTGTAATATTTGAGTGATTCAGAGCATATCTGTGAATTCCCAATAAGGTTCCTACCATCAGTTAAGAAAGCCTTGTGATTATCCTTAGTGTCCTGTACAATTTGTATCTTCATAGGTTCATAGGTTCATACTAGGCTATCTGCTCTAGGGCATTTATAAGTCTAGCCAGAGTGTGTGTGGCTTTTGTCACCCCTTGCTATGTGAATATTATGGCCATTTATGATTTACTTTACTGTGCCTCTGTCTGGACGTGACACAATGAAGACCCCCAGTGTACATCTACGATCATCCATCCACTTGGCAAGATTCCTGTTGAAGAGAGTCAGTGAGGGGCTCTGCCTAACATGGAGTGGGATTCTGTTCCAGGGTGTAGGGAGCCTCTGGGTTATGTATCTGTCCCTCCAGAACATCCTATTTCATTATGTGTTGAGGTTGACATCTCTCACTCTCACAGCTCCGATGGATTTGGGTTTTCTGGGGTGGAGCATGTCCATTACTCCTGTGTTAGACATGGCCTTGTACAACAGGCATACAATGCCTCTGTGTAGGCAGTATGTGACTGCATACAGCTGGGGTCTACAGCCAGGCAGCATATGACATATATTTGAGACCCTTTATCCTCTTGGTGAGGTACCTTTGAGGTCTTTCTAACTGCTGCAGGTGTCGGGTAAGGTGCATCCCAAATGAGGCATTGTACTAGATTATGGGTCTGATAAGAGAACATTATAGGGGCACAATGACCTCTGTTGACGTAGATGTGAATTCTTTCATGATACGGTGTCCAATATAGACAGTCTTCCTAGCCACGTTGGCAATGTGTCACATAACAGGTTACTGTCCACTTGTGTCCCTAGGTCCCTGATTACTCCTTCCATACATAATGGATTACCACCTATGTGGTAATTTGTGAGTACCTTGTTTGGTATTTGGTGAGGCATTCATACTGTCCAGTGTCTTCAGGATGGCTGGGTGGGGTTCCTGTGTGTGAGAGTGTGGTCTGTAGCATGCTACAGACTGTACAGCAGTTTTGCCTATGGTTAGTTGCACATGGGTGGTCTCCGATGCTTCATGCATTGTCAGTTACCTGGACGTGTGGGTGTCTGTGCTGAATATGGATACTCCCCCTCCTTTTATGTTTTGGTCCAGGTTTTGGGGCCATAACGCATGATATGAGGTATAACCTGGTAGTGCTGGTGTGCTGTCAGGAGCCTTGCTGCAGGTTTCTGTCACTGCACGGACATCGATGTTCTCCATACTGGGGAGGGCCTCGGGAGCATGCATATTGAGGTTTACATGTCTGGCATTGGGCAGCATTACCCTTATGTTTCTTTCCACTTATGTTTTCTAGGGAGGTGGGTTAGTCTTTTCAGCCTTGCCTACGAAAGGCTCTATGGAGGTGGCAAGAGCCTTATCCAATAGCCAGACGCCCAGGAGTAACAGGTGCAAGCCATCCCTGGAACAGCAGCGTGGCTTGTCAAGCATGACATCCCAAGCAGACAGACATTGGATCCCCTTGGAATGACACCAGTAATTGTGCCACTTGTTAAAGCTGATCATTTTGTGTTTGTACTGTGGCATCATTCTTGGTGAGGGTAGGATGCTGCACAAGGTCAGTGTCATACCGGCCTGGACTACATAATCGGAGAGCTCATCTATGTCTCTTTTCATGTAGTCCAGGGAGGTACATCTCAGGTCATTCACGCCAGCATGGACAATGACTGCATCATATTTCTACTTGCTTTGGGGTGACCTGCGTACTTGTGTTATGTGGAGCATTGTAGCAGCCTACAGGCAGCTTACTGTACCATTTCCCTTGTTCAGTCTGGTGAGAGGGACAGCAGTGTGTCTGACTATGGAGTCACCTATTACAACTGTATCAGGCATGTTATTTCTCCTTCTGGCCTGTGACTGTTTGGCACACCAGCTTTGTGTACTATGTGTTGCATGTGCTATGTTTGGAGGTAGTGGTTGCTTGGGTGTCTGCTTTGGAGGCCTCTGTTGATGTGGTGTGTTTGTAATTAGGGCCTCCGGGAATGTTTTTCTGTGTTTATGTCTTTGGTTTGCAGTTGTGATAGGTCTATGTGAGACTGGGTTTGTGGTGTGTGTGGTTACCTTCTCCTCCTGACTATTTTTGACAGTACTGAGTTGAGAGAGCTCAGCCTCCGGTTTGGATAAATAGTTGCATCTCTCACATATATTTGTATTTCTTGGGGGGAGGTGAGGGTTGTCTGTGTACATGGGGCAGGTGTAACATTGCCTCAAGATTCACAGATTCAACTTGTTGTAGCTGGCCTTAGTGGATTGTCTGTGTGGACATATTTTATTGCCATACTACTGATCAGTGATTACTTCCCTTTTTATGTTTGCTGTATCATGTAGTAGCTTCCTCATTCTCTTGCATGGTTTGGTAATGGCTGGAGTCCACCATGCCAGATGCCTGTGTGTATGGCATTGTGTCTTGGTTTTATTTGGGATTGCATAATCCATGCATTCCTGGCAGTGTTCATGGAATGCCTGTATAACAGGTTCTGAGGTGTGGCCCATATTTTACACCTGCACAGGGCCTTTAATGGATTCCACATCAGTTTGGAGGAGTGCAACTTTTGCTTTACACATGTTTTTCACTGTGGTTTTCTGGCCAGGGACTGTGGTCAGGATGTGTATATCTGGTGTGATTACTCTATGGTCTGGTCTTACCAGTGAGGGATACACTTCTCATCTTGCCATCCAGTACCCATGTTGCTGATTATCACATCCAGTATGCTTACCCCTCTTGTGGGAGTGGTACGTTGTTCCTGGGCATTTTGGTTTATGGATTCTAGGAACTTTTGCCCTACAGTGTTGGAGCTAGTATAATGCTCCCAGTCTATGTTTGGGTATTTTCAGTCACCCAATATAATGTGGTTTGGAGGGCTTGATATATTCATGTATTCCAACATAGGCCAAGTGCAGTTCCTGGTGTTAGGATGGTAGCCTGTAGCAGGCTATAAACTGGGAGGCAGTTTTAGCCACTGTTACTTGACCATGGCTAGTCCATGCTGCTTCTTGTTGTGGTACCAACATGGGGGTGTGGTTATCCTTGACAATTATTGCTAGTCACCCTCCTTTTGTAGCTTATTACATGTTTTGAGGCTGTACAGCACAGTATGAGGTGTAACCTGGTAGTGTTAGGGTGCTGTTGTGAGCCTTGACCTAGTTTTCTGTTACAGGACAGATATCAACATTCTCCATATTGTGGGAGTTTAGACTGCATGCATCTTGCTGTTTAGACTTCTGGCATTGGGTAGCATTACATCTAGGTTGTTATCCCTTGTGATACCTATGGAGGTGGGTTTGTGTTTTGAGCCTTACCTATTCAAGGCATGCTGTGGCTAACAACAGCCTTTGCCAGTATCCATAAGGCCAGGACTGATAGGTGCATGCCACCCCTAGCAGGTGGAGCATCATGTCATGCTCAGCAGGTCATCCCAGGCTGGCACACATTGGATCCCTTTTGACTAACAGCAATACTTCAGCCGATTATTGCAATTGATCATCTCATCGTCATATTGTGGCATCATGCTTGGTGAGGGTAGGATGTTAGTCAGGGTCATCAAGTTTGCATATACTACATGGTGTTACATTGCTTAACACATGGCATTCATGCCTCAGGTGGTGCTGTAGGGCTGCCTCTGTCGGATGCACATACTACACTCCCTGTACATGTTTGAGAGCAGGTTATGTCATTTTAGGCATCCCTGTTATTATATGAGTGAGTCAGAGACGGGTATCATTCCCAGGGTTCCTACTGAGCCAGTGTATGTGCTATGCATTGCCTCTTTGCCAAGGCCAGGGCATACTGGGCACGCCTCCTTCTGCCTACTGGGGCAGGCTCAGGTTGTTCCTCCTCCGAGTCACGCTCTGCCTGTGATGGCCTTGGCAATGGTGGGGGGCTGTTTGGCCCGGCCCTATGCTGGTCCTGCTGCAGCTGTTTTCGCAAGATCATATTATGTAGCATAGCACATACCATGACAATTTGGGTACATGTAGTTGGTGAGTACTGCAAGGCTCCACCAGATGTGTCCAGACACCGGAACCGTGACTTGAGCAGCCCAAACACACGCTCTATTACATTACGTGTTTGCGCATGTGCCTCATTATGGCGTTCCTGTTCAGGTGTGTGTGCATTTCTGATGGGTGTCATCAGCCACGGCTCCAGTGCATAACCTGCATCCCCCACTAGGTGTCCATGTGGGATGTCCCCATTGGCGAATGTCTGGTACAGCTGCGTCAAATGCCAGATATGGGAATCATGGTAGCTCCCAGGGCAGCCAGCACACACATTCACTATTATGCCCTGGGCATCACACATGACCTGGCAGTTGATGGAGGGGAAGCTCTTGTGGTTAATGTAGGCCCTACCCCGCTCACCGACTGGTGATTTGATGCGTATGTGCATGCAGTCTATTGCACCCACAACCTCAGGGTATTCTGCTATTTGCTGGAAGAGACACATATTGCTGGCCAATACCTCATGGGCATTGGGGAAATATACATGATCACTGACATGTGCTGACATGGCATCCAGGAACTGGTGCAGTACCCTGGAGGCTGATTCCTGTGATATCCCCATCATATCACCAGTTGGTCTCTGGAAGGTACCCGTTGCTAGTATTCCTAGGCCAACACATACCTTGGTTTCCACTGGGATGGGTTCCCCTCTGTTGGTTCTGTGTGTGAGGCGTGGCCTGCACAGCTCAACAATTTGCTGCAGGAGGTCTCTGTCCACTCTATAGCGCTCTACTATCTCCAGCTCATGTAACCCATGGTAGGTGACCCTGGGCCTGTACACTCTTCTCCATCTCCTCACTGTGGGTTGTCTGGCACCATTTGCATTGTCACCACCCTCAGCAAGTCGCCTGTGTCTCCTTATGACAGCTATGGCAGCCCCTAGCATTTCTGCTCTGAGTTCAGCTTTTTCAGTTTTCACTTCTAATACCTTACTCCTGTCTTGTAGTGTCTCTTGAGAAAAACATCCTGCACTGCTGTTTGCAGAGTTTTAAGTGCTTGGCTGGGCTACTATTCTGCCTGTGTAATTGCCTGCTTCTAATTGTTTTCACCTGCTAGCTCCAGCAGTATTCCCTGCTAGCTTCCTACTAATTCTGTTGCTTCCTTTTTCCTCTCTGTTTCCTCAGGGGGGAGCAACGCGCATACCAGCAGAAACACGCTCACAGTGGCTTACACGTGCACACACATGCTTACACGGTTTAGAATCTTCTTATTCGGGTTAAAACGCATGCACACCAGCACAAACAGTCTTACAAGTCTGCCAACAGGCTCCCACATGCTCAGTCTGCCTTACACGCGCGCACACTGCCCTACTCGTGCCTCATGGCGTGCACACGTGCACATGCACGCCCATCAAGAAACTTTGGTGTAAGCAACAGTGTACACCTTCCATTTCTTGACTTTCCCATGCTTATCTTGTGGCACTCCTCTTTCCATGATATGTGTCTGACATCTGTCATGTAACACTGACCTCCAATGAACTGCATTTCTTTCTGCCATTCCCCCCTGTGATATCACCTATCTCCTACTCTGTTCCTCCCCCTTATGTAACTTTTACACTACTCAGAATGTGCTCATTTGCTATGTGACAGTGGGATTCAGTATCCTAACGCTCATTTACATCAGATTGCCTACTAATGCTTAGTTACATGTCTTAGACTCAGCTTCCCCCCTTAGCAACCACTAAACTGTGGTCATGTTGTTTTTGGTCTGCTGGTCCCTGCATTGTAAATCCATGTATTGCATAAAACCCACATTTGTGGGTTTATAACCTTCATTTTTATGTTTTATATAGCGCAGCCCATTTGCGCGGGGTTGAGCTGCGTTTAAACATCGGCCTAAAAAAAAAAATATTTCTCAAATTTGCATCGGGGTACCTTACCAATGGCCACATATTTGGCCATTGGCATGTTGCCTGACACATATGCACCCTTTATTTGGAGCTGACATGGCTCCATTGTGTTTTTTGCAGAAACGTACTCAGTTGTCAACTGAGTACATTTCTGCAGCTAAAACGGCTCTTACACAGGCTGGTTTGGGCTTCGTGGATCGCTAATCTACCTCATTTGCATGCCTTTCGGCTGCAAGTGAGGTGATTAGCATATCCACGCCCACTCCGTGTAAAAGACGTTTTAGCTGGTCTCTTACACGGAATTTCGGGCTGTTCCTGGATTGCGAGGGCTGCATGGAGTCTTACACTACTCTTAGACTCCGTGCAAGCCTTCGTGAATCCTGCCCATTGTCTTCAATTATTTTGCTTTATTCATTGCACTAAAGAATTACTTAATTCATTAACAGGCTTGGATTGTGTAATATAGTCTAACATGTTGCATTTTAGTTATATATTTTTGCAGTAACATCTTTACAGTCTCCAGCAACTGCAAGGGGATTGACATTTGTCAGGGCATATAGTCTGCATTATATGGATTGATTATCAAAACAATCTCATCTTCAACATACAGTATGTAACTATTGTTACATATTGCTGTGATACAGTCGTCTCTACAAGATAATACTGTAAAGGATTTAAACATTAACATTATTTTAAAAATGCTACTTTGACAGTAAGTGCAAAGGACTAATGCTCCAACTTGTTAATGAATTGCTTCCTGTGGCAAATGTGCAGGGTTTGAATCTTTCTGCCTTCATTTACCTACTATGTAAAATTGAGCAAGTAATTAGACAGTGCTTTGGAGCAATTAAGAATTTGGGCTAGGTTCCTTACTAGTCCCCAGAACTGCATACCTAGCAACTATGAACCTGTTATAGTTGTTTCCCAGCCACTCCATTTTATATAGCTGATCTAGTTTAGGAAATATTATGGTACTATCACTAGCACATGAATTTTTAATGTAAAATGGACAACTTAATCTTCATGGGCAGCAGGCACTGCACTTACAAATGAAGCACTGGAATGCAAAGTTGTTTGCCAGCGGCAACCTCTGCATTAGTAATAGTTCTGCTTAATATGTAATTATTCAGATAACTTATTTCTGCAGAGACTGTGAATATTGACTTAGCATATATTAAGAAGTAGTTAATATTTTTAATCCTCTCATAAATCCTCCTCTATTTAAACTGTGCTACACATGTCTGAATCTTATGATATGATGCAAGGGGTCTTTACACAGTTTCAGATAGTTCTTCCAAAACTACCAATAAATTATATACAATTTATTTCTTTATAACAATAAGGTGTGTACACAATCAACAATGTGACTATAACTGCTGAGGTATGCTCCCTGTGGATGAAAGTACCTTATGCTCTTAACATTTGGTCATTTTTAAACAGTATGTGTGTATGTGTATAGATGTCTGTGTGTGTTTGTGTGAATTAAGTTAGAGTGCTGTGTTTTTGTGTGCAACAAAACACAGATATCTGAGGAGGATGCAGTCAACAATGTAACCATAATTGTTGGGTTTAGGGGATGTCTGTGGGTAAAGATTACTGGCTGTGCTGAGCTGATAAAGTTAAAAAGTTGGAGGACTAGTGTGTATTTGTGTAAAAGTAAACTGAAATACTTTATTTTGGCCATTTTTATCACAATCAGACATGGGATGTCTACACAGTCAATAAAGTGATCATAACTGTGGAGTATGGATATTGGTATATTATAATGACAGCAGTCTATGTGACCTTTTATTGTTGAAATATTCTGACATGAGTACTTTTTCTTTAGTGGTTTATACATTTTGTTTTACTGCTTACTGGAAAAATATTCAAAATTACAAATTTAAAACATACTGTTAATACATGTTACTCTATTAAACAAGAAATATAATTTAAAACAATCAGGGAAGGTGAATCTAATAACACATACATTCATACATGGTCCTAAAAATGTGTGTGAGGAGCATATGGTTTGAAAACAGCCCGAGGCCCAAGGTACACTGAATCTGCCACTGGCCAGATGCATTTTCAATGAATGTGAGTTTCAAGAGAATAGAAATTTACTGTTGCTCATGCTGTCTGTTTTCAATGTGAGACCATTTTGTTTTGTTTAGCGAATTGCCATCTGTGTTTGTGCTATGAAATTTATATCCAAATCTCTGTAATCATTGCATACTGACAGGACTGAACAGTGTTTTTGGCAACTGCTTAGAGACAGCAAAGTAACGGGTCACTGGAATGGCTGGGGGTCGGTATATTAGCCTACCTATGGCCTCATTTGACAATGACCGGTTGTGTGTGTATGTCTGTGTTTCTGGAAGTTATACAATAACAAAATGTACACTTGCAACCTTAGGTAAACTCAGGAACTGCATAGCTCAAATGAGATTGGTAAGATAATTGAGAACTCTGCCAGTTGTATGAGTTATTTATATACTAAACCATGGTGTATTTCATTAATGCAACATGGAAAATTGAAAATATTCTGCATTTGTGGTAAAATGCAAGTTCAAATTATTATTTTCTATTCTGTTAATTAAATAAATTTTAAAGTCAAATGTCAGAGAAAAAAAACATTTTGCAATTTTATAGTGAAGAATGTTTTTACTAAAGTTATACGAGTGGTTAAAATATTATATGAATTTAAAGCTATTTATGTAGGTATTCCTGTGCTGAAAAATTCTGGTACTCAAAACGATCAGCTTTTGCTGTTTTTTTTTTAAATATTCACAACAGGAATTTTTGGCATGCTTTGGTCTGATAGCATATATTTAGTAGAGACACGAACTCTCTGCAGAATAAAATATTATGTCCCACAAAAAAAGAAAACTATTAACTTCATCTATATCACTGAGAATACAGATGACAACCAAGAGTAAAGCTACTTAGGTGAATATTACAAAAAACAAATAAAGCCATTTCTGGAAACTCAGCTATGCAGGACCACGAGGCTTTGCAACTTTTTCTTGTGCAATGAGTTGTTTGATCGCCTTTGGTACAACTGCAGTCTGTTGTTTAGCCACCTATAGACTTGTAAGTGCTTATTGTCACTGTATCAGACATGGAATGTTACTATTACTTTGTATCTCTCAATGGTTCAGTAATGAAATGTCAACTTCCTGAAAGCCAACAAGCCAAAATGATGAAAAAAGAAATACCAAAACACAGAAGGGCAATTTTTTTTAATTGTTTTTTGTTTGTAGGGGTGCAAGTCCCCATGCAACCCCCGTGTGAGGGGTAACCCTCCAGAAATTATATATACTGACTGCAATGTCACACCAACTAGTGGAAGGGAGAAATCTCCCAAAACAAGTGAATAATTGTAAGAGCACACTAAAACAGCACAGGCAACGACTTCCTAAGGAAAAAAAAAAGCCTTTGGCGTTATGTTGTGTCTTTTTTTTCCCACATGCTACTGACACTCGAGCAATTTCTCCTCAAGCATGTATAGGAAAGCCTTCTCAGCATATGGTCAATTAAGTTTTTCAGTGGATCACTGAAGATTTAATGATGAAGGTGACAGATGGAGTTTTCAGCTGTGGAACTGGATGGCTACCTTATATAAGCTGTAGTCTCAATTAAAATTTTTGCTGGCCAAGAACATATTGTTGTGCTCCAAATTAATGAACAGAGACATCAGGCCAGCTGATGAAGCATTTTTAGACTCTTTTTTCCTTTTGAAGAATTATTAAGGAGACAATAAAATTTTCTGATGTTCTGGCTAATAGAAATGATCAAAGATTTTTGGTTTGGCATAGCAGTAAAGAATGCATAGAACTCTGTACTTAAGTCTGAAGACAAAATAAGCAAACCTAAATCCATTTTGTGCGGTGCTTGAGATTTCCAGGTAAGAAGAAGATATTAGAGTTGTACAGGCACTTGTGCCAATCAAGTATAAGTGCACTCTCATTGGTTAAATACAGAGAACTCTTACAGTTAATAATATTACTAGAAACAAAGTAGATTATGCAGAGGTACTGTATTCTAAAAAAATTAGAAATTTGTGAACGTAGTACTACTCATGTGTTTACTGTACTGGATGAGATAGTCTCATTCTAGGTCCAGAGAAAGCTAGTAATCTTATCAGGGGGTGATCTATTGCTTTAAGGGATACAGTGTCTCAAAACAGTACTGAAAAAAGAGGAGCAGCCACAAATGTTTGTGATGATCGGAATGATCTGAAGAGGTGATTTGTTGGCAGTGAAGTTTACTGACCTGTAGCAGTAATGTTGAAATATATGAAATTCAATGAGATAACCTTGCACTCTGAGGTCCCTTTTGTACCCTTTTAAGAGATGGTAGCCTGCAGACTATACATACTTAGACACAGACCTTGGCCAGTAATCCCACTCTTTGCAATATTAGTCTTGTTAAATAAGGATAATGTGCTGGTAATGTTATGAATGCTATCCTCCCCTTCCCACACCCTTCCCAGCGAGGCATTTGCATGGAAGCTATAATGGCATGAATGACAGATAAGGACCAGAGTACTAATGTGAGGGGTTAATTGTTTACCAGAACATTCTGGAGTGCACTTCCTGTTTTGACTGGTACACTGTTTGTGTTATGCTGGCAAGTACTGTAGGGTTTGTGTACCTGATTATTGTATGACAAAGCATGTTTCCACTTAGTGCAGAGTATCCTGTCTTTCATATGGGACAACTGGGAGGGTTAGGGAAGTGATGCAGTCAGTAATTCATATAGTTCATAACTGAACAAGCTCCTCAAGGAAATGATGATACTTGAAGGGGTGTGTCCACAAGATTTTTAAGTTGTTTTTTTTTCAACCCATTGCCTGCTAACTATCAAGCTGTCCATAGAACTAAATCTTGTCATGTTTCCTCTGCTTATGCTACATCTGTTGCCTTCAAACATGCCTCCAGAATGCTTTCCTGAAGTTGAAAGTCAGACGCCAAGCCATGCTCAGTCTGAAAAATGTATGCTTACACACAAGGTTTGATCTGGCTGCAATACAAAGGTGTGTTTGGCAGTTCTTAGGTGTGGTTTGTCACCAAGTATTCCTGGTGCAGTGTTCTCAACCTCTAATAGGGATCACCACCATGACAAGGTCTGATAACTCCCTGCCCAAGAATAAATGATTTGGCACTGGCTACTTAATTCCATTCTCTCTCTATTGGCTTCTGAAGTACTCCAGTCACTAGCCAGATCCTGAGTCATTTGGCCTCTTACAGAGCCATAAAAGGAAACTATATATTAACAAGATCCCCATCCAGATGGCGCTAGCTTGGCATACTTAACTGCCAAGTGAGAAGAATTACCGCATAGATTTCAGTTTTCACTTGGGGAAGGTGATGTCCCACTTTCTACAATGTATGACAGCAGTGCTTGCAGCTACATTAAACATTTTCCCTCTTTTTCTCCCTTCCCTTATTGGGTGGCTGTTTGAGTTCCAGTCATCACCTCAACTCTCAGTAGTCTTGTGGGAGTGGTTCCCTTGCATTACTGTACAAAATTAGGATGATTACAGAGCCAGGTATAATGCAGAAAACTGTTCCTGAATATCTGTATAACATGCTTCTGTGTTCACGATGGCCATTGGAAAGATAGTACGCAAGTGTTGTGCTGTAGTTATTTACTATTTCAATAACAAAGGATAGTGTGTATGAGACCAGTGTCAAAATGACTGCTTTCTGAATTACATAGGGTCAGACAGCTACTGGGTGTGATTAAGGAAAAATACACATTTCCTTAGAATTCTTGTTTCTTGTTCATAGGTTCACAAGGAAGTATTAGGCTATCAGTCTGCAGACTATTACAAGCCTAGTTAATAATGAGGTGTTAGAATCAAACCCTGTACTTTGCTTCTGTGTGGTAAAGTTCTTAACCATTATACCAACTCTCCCCTCATTAATTCAAAGTCAGAATCATCTATGAGGTAAAGACCTTAACCATTATGCCAATCCCACCTCCAAAATTAGAGGTCAGAATCAAACCCTGCACCTTGTATCTGTGGGGTAAAGACTTTAACTCTTGTGCACCTTGATATACATATATATATATATATATATATATATATATATATATATATATATATATATGGTTCCACTTCATATTGTTGAAATATAATTTCATCAAATTTCAAAACATCGAGACCAAATCGTTGAAAGCTCAAATCGTCTAAAACTCATAACATTGAATCTCATATAATTGAAAACTATAAAGAAATAACATCCCAGACACTGTTTACTATGTTTATGCAGGGGCAAGCCTGCACCCCCATGGGGTTGCTCACTTACATTAAATATACCAACTCAAGGTCGCACTACAGTGGGGTTAGAAATTACCTTTTTCCCCCACTGTAGTGCGACCTTGGAGTTGGTATATTTAATGTACTGGGGGGTGTGCAAGGGGGCTTGCCCCCCCTGCATAAACGTAGTAAAAACTCTGTGGGATGTTATTTCTAGTTGCTTTATAGTTTTCAATGATTTGAAATTCAATGTTATGAGTTTTCGATGATTTGAGCTTTCGACGATTTGGTCTCGATGTTTTGAAATTCGATGAAATGATATTTCGACGATATGAAGTGGAACCATATATATATATATATATATACATATATATATATATATATATATATATATATATATATTTATTTATAAAACAGGAAACTAATATGGCCGCTGTGGTGTAAGCATATTCATCATGTTGCTCATGTCCTTTAAGTTAAGATTTACAAGTTAATACCCAATAGCAATGCAAGTATCTAATTAAATCATATACTTACCACACATATAACTAAAATATAGTATTTTTAAAAACTATTTATCAGCAAGACTTAAAACAACTCTTGACTACTTGTAAGCTGGCAACATCAAATTGAGGTGTATCCATGATCATATAGAGTGGAAGATTCAGGATACTTGACTACTTAAAAACTTCATATCCATCATTATCACTATGATGCCTACCGAAGCTGTTACTACAGAGGTAAAAACAACTAAAACTAAGCTGACTGAGATTCAGACTCTAGAAATAAAAGACTAATAGATCCAGATGCAATAAACAGGATAAAAAATACATCTTCAAAAGCAAAACATGGACATTTACTATGGAGGAACAAAAAATATACTTGCACCCCTTCATCAAGCTATATAACACCTATCAGATCAAATATTGGACATCAATGTTACATTAAAGGTCATATCTAATGTTTGGTTTGTCTTTCGGCTTTTCCCGGTTAGGGGTCGCCACAGTGGAACTCCAGTCTGCTAATGATTGGCAGTAGATTTTAATGAATGCTGAGGTGCCAGCTCGACGTTCAACCTTCAACGAAGGCACGCCCATTTACGCATGTCTTTCGAACACCCACCCAACTGTGAGGAGGGCATGCAGACTTCACACAGAAGGCACTCCCCGCACTCCAGCTGAGAACTGAATGGGAGAACCTCTTGCTGTGAGGCAACAACGCTACTCCTGCACCACCGCGGATGTTTCTAAAGGTCATATCTAATAGAATGGAAAATTCAGAGCAAAGAATACCAACATGTGAAGATAAACGTAACATAAATAAAATGAAAAGGATAATAATAGACAAATTAAAAATGTCAATGTCAAGTTACTGGGCTTGGAATTGAGAAGCAGGAGGAATAATTTAATCATTAAAGGCCTTCCAGACTCACACAAACACCACTCATTGATACCTGTCCTTCAAAATGTTTTTGCATATATCTTAGAAGAAAGACCCTTGTACTACACTAATAATTACTGAAAAGTGCACAGAGCTCTAAGAACTGCATCAACAACCCTCCAATCAAGACAAATTTAAGCCACAATTCTGAACTCTCAAGATATAATGAACATTCTTACAGCAGTTAAGAAAAAGTGATAAATTACTTGACAAGGTAATAAATTAAGAATCTCCCAAGACTTGTCTCTAGAAATTAAACAAATCAAAGCAAAAAATAGCCCTGTTTTGTCAGTATCTAATAAGTAAAGATCAAACATTTCAAATGTAATATCCAGCAATCCTAACTTTTACAAAACAGGGCAAAAGATGTGTACACTTCAAGAAGCTAAATTAACTTTTAAGCAGCTTTTTAACTTTAAACCAGACTAAAATGTTTAAATCATCAAGATTATTGAAGGTCTTTATTTACTATTGATAATGGAGGTGGAGATCAGTGAGCTCCAAGATGGGAAACTGTTTGCCTTTGATCTGCTCATCAGCGAGTATGTGTGATGCCATATTGACTACATAATATATTTTGGATCCACGATGATTTGTTGACATATCTCACCCGATTCAGCAGGTCACTTATATAGACGCTTGATGCTTAACATGTTCCTTATTTCTGTTTACACTTTTACTTTTATTTACTTCCTCTACAACCTCATATCCTGCTGCAGATCATTGCCATCTTGTGTATGAATAATTGGCTTAGTTCATAGATCTGTAATAATACTTAAGCTGCATTTTTTGAAACTGGTCAAATTACTGTATTGTTTACTCATCGAACTAATTCTTCAGTGGTTAGTTAAATTCTTATAAATGCTATAAGTTAATCATATATTAAACTTACAAACTTGAAACTTATGAAACTTAGAATTTGCTAAGTTTAATTACAATGTAATGAAACTGATAAGATGCTGTTTCATTTGGGTCTATATTAGAACACAGAACATTCAAAATGTCGAGTGTTCTAATATAGACCCGTTTTCAGAGAATGCTGAAAATATCGAAGAACAGAAAACCGATTTTTTTCCTAGGGAAAGAATTTGCTTGTCCCTTTCTGTTGCTTCAGTATTTTCAGCGCTCTGGTGGAAAGTTACGGGTCAGGTTCAGGTAAGTGTGTGATTGTGTGGACGTGAGGGTTAGGGCGGGTTAAGTGAGTTAGGGTTATGGCATGGGTCAGGTAAGTGTGCGATTGTGTGAATGTGAGGGTTAGGGTGGGGTAGGTGAGTTAGGGTTAGTGTGCGGGTGAGGTGACTGTGCGATAGTGACAGACCTTAGGGTTAGGGTTTGGGTTAAGGTAAGTGGATAGTTAGTGGTGTATGTATAGTTTAGTGTAGGGTTAGGTGTAGGAATTTAGTTGTTTGCGTGCGGATTGCTGTTGGTGTGCTTGTGTTGTGTGTATGTGTTTAGGGAAAAAATTTGCTGTTCTGAATGTTCGATGTTTTGAATTTTTGATTGCTAGGGTTCGATATTAGAACACTCAACATTTTGAATGTTCGGTGTTCTAATATAGACCCTTTCATTTCATTTAACAAATTATTGCTTCTGGAGATAGCCATAAAAGTAAAGCAGTGGCCATATTGATAATAAAAAAACATATCCAAAGACTGAATTCTAACCAGTGAACAAGATGGTAAAGGAAGATGATGTTATTTTACTTGTAAAACCCAAGCTTTAAAAACCCAATCTTTTTCTTGAATATATAAACCCCTTGTAACAACCAGTGTGAAGTTATAATGGAAATACATAATATATTATTTATTTATTATTGAAGGTGATTGGAATTATGTTATTCATTTTCAAAATGATAGAATTTCCTGTTCCAAATCTTACAACTTAAATGCATCATTAGCTATACTAGACTTAAGATGTTACTTTGATTTGCTTGAACCTTAAACTTTATATCAAGACCTTAAATTGCAACATATCTATTTTTCTAAATGACATAAATCACACTCTAGAGCTGATTTTTTATAATCTCAAACCAATTCAATAACATGACAATAGGATTAAACACTGAACCAAGACATATTTCAGATAATTCTAAAATAATACTAGATATAAATGTTTCTGTTTTTGAAATTGTTGTACTTTGCTTGCTGTGGCATAGACTAGATTCAGACCTGCTGAAGCTATGTCTGTTTGTATAACTCAAGCACTAAACCAGGCCATCTTTTATTGGTGAGGGTTTGAGCTTTTTACTGGCTAATTTGTTTAAATCAGTTTGCTCTCATGCTACATAAGCAAATCCAAGCCATACAAGGGTGCCCGCAGGCAGGTGCAAGGGGGTGCACTTGCACCCCCCCTGGAATCGGCCGGCCAGGAGATTAATTTACTTCTAATTTTAAAAAAAAAATGTTAAGGGCGTTCTTCTTTAAGAATGCCTTTTGTGTCCAGTCGTACAAACGGAACAGATGCTTGCGTCTGTTTTTGTCTTCTCCATACGTGCGACCGATGGTTTAAGTCGTCATCTTCCGCATTCATGCGTGGAATTTGAATTCCAATCCAGAAGCCGTTTTAACTTTGTACGAGCATACAAGTGAGAGGTAGGTGTGTTCATTTGTGTTTTTAATTGTTTAAGAGGTGTGTGTGTGTGTGTGTGTGTGTGTGTGTGTGTGTGTGTGTGTGTGTGTGTGTGTGAGAGAGACAGTGTGTGGAATGTTTACAAAATTAGCCTACATTATTTGAATGTCAACATCAGAAAAATAAACTTACTTAAGGTACTCAATGAACACAGGTTTGTAATGAAGGCTTTATTTAGTGAGACTGTTCTACTTGTTACCAGTGTTTTATGTCCGGAAAACTCTAGAATGAGTGACACATTGTCTTAGTTCTTTTCTGAAATCTTTAGTGTGAAAGGCTTTTATATTTGCATCTGTAAATAAATGAAGTATAATATCACATCATTTCTCTGACACTAGTGAATTTTCAGTTATATTGTGAATTTCTTTCAATGAGGTAAAAGAGAGATAGATTTTAATGTTATCAAAAGCTACAAAAGTGAGTTAGTACAAGTAATATATTTTAACACTTCAAGTGACTATACAAAATGTTATGGTTAGTTGGCATAAGTTTAAGCACAACACTAGCGGTTCGCAGGTTCCGGTTCATGGGTTCTGTTCTTGTGTGCTGCATGTTCCTGTGAGTTTCGTTGGTTTTCCTGTTTCCTCGGGTACTCGGGTTCTCTCCATTCCAAAGACATCATGCATCTGGCATCTCCCCTCCCTCCCTCTGCTGAAAACAGGCTGTGTAGAACCTAGTCGGACATTCCCGGTCAACAAATGTAAAATAAAAAATGTCACTGTAGTTTCACATGTGCATTTCCCTTGTACATATTCACTTTTTAAATCTAAGAATGGAATTTCCAGATAAAACCTCCTTACTGTTTACTTGAGTTAGTAGAGTCATGCAGTCAGGGGCAACCATTTGCTGTGTTTAGAGGTGTTGCATTTGATGGTTTTATAGTGGAACCTGTTCAGTAATGTCATATGTCTGAGATGAACAGTCTTCCTCAGACTAACTCTGGCAAGTATTAGGAAGAGAAAGACTACTGCTGGAATATTGCTTTACATGTACAGTAGTGTATGACCAGTTATTTATGCCAAATTATAGCCATGGTCAACATTGACACCATTCTAATACAGTCTTACCCCATTCTAGCTAACTTGCCCCATTCATTTGCTTCTTGCAGTTCCCCCTTGTTGTGAAGTCACCATTCACCACTACTGATTTCATGTCACAAAGGAATCTGCAAGTTTTCAAACTACAGATGCCATTACAAAGTACAGAATTAGCAGTACAACGCTGTGCTTTACCTATTCAGGTGGACACTGCAGAGACATTGACATTTTTAAAAGAGTCTGAGCAGATAGACAAACTGCCCACACTAGATTAAATTTTACTTGTTTGTACAGATGTGTATAGCCACTTGTGTATAGCTTGTTATATGTTTAAACCATTAAATCTACTGTCATTGGTGTGTGTGTGTGTGTGTGTGTGTGTGTGTGTGTGTGTGTGTGTGTGTGTGTGTGTGTGTGTGTCTACATAAATTTGATTATAAATGTCTTTTATTAACTGGTGTAATCATTAGAACACCCTCCAACCTTAGAGAATCTGCACTTCTATTCCATACTCCCCAAATCAGTTAACAGACATGGTAGCTAAATGATCTTCACTTAAATTAGTAAAGTGTTGAAGAAACGGCCTCCTGAAATTAGAAACTCACAACAGGCTTGCATACAAATCTCTTGTGGCCATCCACCTTCGCACCAGTTTGATATGTGGTTGTGATATTACCCATGTAAACTTAGATACCTTCTTTTCATTAGATTAACATTGCAAAGTTTAATTTTTACCATTCTTTCTGGAGAGAGCTCCATGTGCTATACTATTTCATGGTCAGATTAATGATAGCAGTTTGCTACTGATCGCATTCATTGGTACCCTATCACTTCCTGTCATTGTTATCAAAATATATCTCAAGTAAAGCTGTGCTGTATTTCATACTGGTTTTGTCAAAATTATTCTTCTGTAAATTGTTTATTTTGCTGCTTTGTGATGTATCACTGTCTGAAATTATTATTCTGTTACTTGTACTTTCAGTCATGCTGTTTTGTTCCCCAGATAATAACCTTTCTTAGTTTTATTTGTATTTATATATGTTGTGTATCTTCTAAATTATCACAGCTTTCCCAGGCAACAAGACCCCTGTCCTCTCACCAGATCTCTTTAGCTGTATGTTATAGTCATTATCTGTGATAGAAAATGGCCTCAGGCTACTGTTCATAATTCAGTGTTTTGTTGTTTGTCTTACTAAGCTTGCCATTCTTGATGTTCCTTATCTTTCTGACTGCAC
Organism: Protopterus annectens; assembly: GCF_019279795.1. Lineage (NCBI taxonomy): Eukaryota > Metazoa > Chordata > Ceratodontiformes > Protopteridae > Protopterus > Protopterus annectens. The sequence continues at coordinate 394,490,799 of NC_056732.1, read as the reverse complement.
TATCTGGGTTTGTTTGTTTCAGTTTTCCTTATAACAAGTTTTGTAACTGTTCTGGTTCAGCAGCTTTCACCTTTGGCTTTCAGGTCTAGGTGGTCCATTCTACTGAATTAGATTGCACTAAGATGTGGCAGTCCTTCACTTCAGTGCAATGCATGTGGTTTCAGGCTTCCTCCCCTGCTAGCATCAAAGTGAGTCTAGTGAGTTAGCTTCCAGATATTTCTGTTAGTGGTCCTAGACTTTCTTCACCAGATTCCTTTTAGGTCCCATTTTCTTGCCAACAGCAAGTTTGGCCCTGGAACTGCTGCCTTTGACACTCTCCCTGGTGGCAGTACCATCAGTGTTATCAAGACCAGACTGATCAGGGGTCACACTGACATCGGAACTGAGAATCCACTCTTTAAATGTTAATGTAGAGTTTGCCCTGATAACAGAGACGTTGTTTGGCGATTTGGGGTGTAAGAGCCCTATGAGAATGTTACCGACCGCGGTGACATTGAAAGAGGGAGGTAGGAGTGTGAATGTGGGGGGGGGGGTCATACCGTGCAATTATCCATATTTGTGCTTCATATTTTCGATTTCTTTCTCATAAAATTGTGTTTTTCTGGCAAATCATTGAGGACTGAACTCAGAAAATAATGGCAGACATTTGAGCTTTAGACTTAATATCTTTCAGAAAATGCATACTAATGCAAAACATGTTGTTCTATCCACTTTCTAAGGAAGAAGGGGGTTGAAGTCATTACCTCTCAACTGTACAGATTTTCACAGAATGTCTGGATTTTTGCATTATATTTTTGGTCTGTTCCTCGTAAAAATTCTGTTTAACAAATCACTGGGATGAGCTAAGGATTAAAGTTACTAAATAAATGACATGCATTTGAGTTTCAGACTTGATATCCTTCAGAAAGTATATTCTAACACAAATTCTGTTATTCTAGCAGCTTTCTAATTGTGTCCCTAGTTTGGGGCCTGTGTGTGTGTGTGTGTGTGTGTGTGTGTGTGTGTGTGTGTGTGTGTGTGTGTGTGTGTGTGTGTGTGTGTGTGTGTATGTATAAAAGGAGGTAGCATACCCCTCAGCTGTCCAGGTTTTTGAAGAATGTCCAGATTTTTGCCCCATATTCCTCCTAAAAAGGATTGAAGTTGCTAAATAGTTTTAGACATCATATCCTTTAGAAAAATGCATACCAACACAAATCCTGTTATTCTAGCAATTTTATAAGTTCATGAAAGCAATATTTATAATTTGTCCCTGTTTATTTTAGGCTTTGTCCAAAATTCTTGCACTAAGAAGTTGAGATGTGTGTGTGTGTGTGTGTGTGTGTGTGTGTGTGTGTGTGTGTGTGTGTGTGTGTGTGTCTGTGTAAGTCTACTTAAAATGTGCAACTGTTTTGTTTAGCAAATGGTATCATTATTGTGGTATAGAATTTTAAAGCAATGTTAGCACAGCAGGTAGCACATGTGCATCTTGATGCAAAGGGCTATAGGTTCTATTCCTACAGCATGTACATTTGTATTTTAAGGGGGTATGGTACTGCAGTCCTTAGTATGTCATCCTTTGGATGAGACACCTAATAACTATGAACCTGTTTTTCAGCTTGCCACCCATTCCCTATTGCAATATACCAGCTTACCATTTATTTTAATGTAACCTAGGCAATTTATTCTTCAAGGGCAACAGGCACTGAATTTGTAAATGAAACACTGAAATATAAAGTTGTTTTCTAGCAACAACCTCTTCATTGGTTTCAGATCTCTTTAATGTGGAATTATTCAGATGACTTTTACTTCTGCAGAGATTCTGCATATTGATTGATATTGTTGGATTGTATGACAGAAGTTTGAGTTGCCCTTTATGGTTGAAATGTTCTGAATTGTGCAGTTTGTCATTATTGATTCATATGATTTCTTTCATTGCTTAAAGGAAAATGTTCAGAACTATAAATTTAAAACACTTTAACAAGTGGCGCTGTATTATACAAGGGATATAATTAAATTATTATATAGTATAATTAATACAATCAGGAAGGTGAATCAAAAAACTTTTGCATGGTTATAAAAATGTGTACAAGGAGTTAATGATTTGAAAACAGCCCAAAGGTAAACTTACCTTGCCACTGGCCAGATGCATTTTCTTTGAATGTGGGTTTCAGTGAAAGTGGGTTTCAAAGGTAGAGAAGTTTTAGTGCTAAGTCTGTTTTCATTGTAAGACAATTGCTTTGTTTAGGTTTGTAAATGTCAATGTTTGTGCTATAAAATTTGAAATAAAAGTTGTAAATTAAATCCAAATATCTGTAATCATTGTAGAAGTAAAGCATAAAACAGTATGCACATTGAGAGATTTGAACAGTGTCTATGGCAAATGGGGAGAAATAGCCAAGTAATGGGACACTGGAATGGCTGCATGGGCGGGACTGTGTGGGTGGGGCTGCATGGGTGGGGGAGCTGCATGGGCGGGGCTCTGGGTTTGCACCCCCCTGCAAAAAATCCTGTGGGCTCCCTTTGATCTCTGCAAAACTTAAGTAGAATTTTTCACTGTATATTGGACTTTTGAACTGAATTGGTACTGTATCACTGCTTATTTTTTTGTTCTGAAATTGTTGCACTTTGTTTGCTGTGGCATAGACTCGATTCAGATCTGCTGAATCTAGTTCTGTTTGTATAATTTGAGCACTAAACCACACCATCTTTTGTTGGAGAGGGTTCCCCTGCACCCTAGTAGCAGGAATGTGCAGTTAGAACTTATCTGATTGAAGGCTGCTGGAACAGGGCTCAGTTTTGAGCTTTTTTATTGGTTAATTTGTTTAGATCAGTGTGCGATCATTTGCTACTCAGCACCATGTTTATGCATCACGCACTGCCATGCAGCAGTGGGCACCATTGGTGGTTATAGACACAAACACTTTTGTCTGCTGATTTTCCCTTAGTACTCTGCTGGTGCTCAAGTCCGCGGTGGTGGTGCTGCAGTAGCGTTGTCGCCTCACAGTAAGATGCTGTCCGGTTCGATTCTCAGCTAGAGCGTCTTCTGCATGGAAACATGAATGAATGGGCGTACCTTCGTTGAAGGTTGTGCGTCAGGGCTGGCAACTCGGCATGTAAAAATCAACTGCCAATCATTAGCAGACCGGAGTTCCGCTGTGGCGACCCCTAACTGGGAAAAGCCAAAAGACACAACAACAACAACAACTCTGCTGGTGCTCCATTAATGAGTTCTTGTGATTATCCCCTCACTGACAAGTGATACATTTAGCAAAGCTCCTGAGGTACCAGTACAGACCCTACCCACTAGCCCTTCATATTGTTTGTCCACTTCTCCAATCCTCTGCTTTACCTGTTCCTTCCTGTATTCTCCCTGTTTTCTGACCACATTAACTTACCTAGCATTATGGATGGATAATTTCTCACAGTTTTCCCAGGCAGACTGGTCAATATGGGTATCCTGAGGCAATGTAGCAATTGCCTCATGTATACTGACAACTCACTTCTTCGAGTCCACACAAATTCATTATGTGAGAGATGCATCTATATCAAGAACCTAGAATCCAGACTCTCTTCCTCACCAATCAACCCATCTGATACTAAGCAGGTTGTCAGCATGCACACCTCACCTCTTGCACCTACCAAACCATCAACACATAAACCTACATATTCTGAGGTCCTTACAAGAAGCTTACCTAAACATTGGAGACCTCCCAAACACAAACACAAGCACACTTCACATAATACATCCTCTGCAGAACATAGTACACATAATATCTCACACACCAGTGTCTCACCAGTCAAGCTCCTAAGGCTTAACACAAAAACAAACATCTTAGTCATAGATGACTCAATTGTGAGACACACAGACATCCCTTTCACCAGGTTGGATAAGGAAAAGGTCACGGTCAGTTGCTTGTCAGATGCCAGGATCTGCCACATCACACACACACTCAAGCATACCTTGCAACTTCTTAGAGCAAAAAATCTGGGCAAAGCCATAAATAAAAGGGGTCAAAGGCCCAAACATAGGGACAATTTTTAAATATTGCTCTTGCAAACTTAGAATGTTGATAGAATAACTGTTTTTGCATTAGCATGAATTTTCTGAAGGGTATGAAGCCTTAAAATTAAATGTCTGTCAATATTTTCTAACTTCAGTCATTAATAATTTGGTACTAATTTGCCAGAAAATAACAATTGTAAGAAAAAGGACCAAAAATATGTGGCAAAATCTGGACATTCTGCAAAAATCCATGCAGTCAAGAGGTATGCAGTCAAGTTTCTCAACAACAGGCACTGTTATGACTCTGTCATAGTCAATGTTGGTGCGAACAACTTGAGACATACTTCACTGGGCTATATGAAGAGAGACATGACTGAGCTCTTGGATTATGTGTCTCAGACAGGTATATCCCTAGCCTTAAGCAGCATTTTACCTTCGTCTAGGATAATACCTCAGTACAAACAAAATAATGATTGACTTCAACAATTGGCTTAGTTTCTGGTGTCATTCAAAGGGGATCCAGTGTTTGTCAGCCTGGGATAACATGATCGATAGACCTCGATGTTTTGCTGGAGATGGTCTTCATCTGTCACCCCTGGGATTTCAGTTACTGGCTAAGGCTCTTGCCAGCCCCATAGTGGCTTTTTAGGCAATGTCACAAGAACAAAATTCCTGACGTAAAAATGCCCTCTAAAATCAACCTCAAGGTTATGCTATTAAATGCTAGCAGTTTAAATGAGAAACTGCATTCAATGGAAGCAGTCCTCACCTTGGAAGATGCTGACATTTGTGCAGTCACAGAGACCTGGTTTAAGGCTACAGAGAGCACCCCAGCTATACCAGGTTATACTTCCTTCTACACGTTCAGACCACAAACTGAAGGTGTGAGAACTAAAGGAGGTGGTGTATCAATATTCATTAAAGATAAATACACCTCTAGATTGGTTAAACAGCATGATTCCCTTGAATTACTTCAGGTGCAATTATTAATAGGTATGACCCCTCTTCAGGTCATTGCTAGCTATAGGACCTCCTCCATGAATCAGGACATCTACTCAGCCTATCTACTTGAATCAACTAAGATACAACCAAATGCCCTGTTTTGGGTGACTTTAATTACCTGACCATTGACTGGGTAAATTATACATGTTCTAACTCACTTGCCCAAAGGTTCCTGGACTTTGTTAACTCCAATGCCCTGGAGCAGCTGGTTGACACACACCTACAAGGGGCTCAAACATCCTGGACCTTGTGTTTACCAACATGGGAGACCACTGCACCACCCCCAGTGTGCGGCTAACCCTGGTGAGATCCAAACACAAATCAGTCTCAGTAGAAGTAACTATAACACAAGACTCCCCCTGAGCAACAACTAGACTAAAAAACTTCTCCAGGGCCAACTACAACCTCTTACGTGATGGCATAAATAGCTTCATATCCCCTCCCTCCACTGATGGAACAGACACCTATGCTGAGTTATACACCAATGCTTTGTACAAACACCTGTACAATTGTATTGACTCTGCCATACCTGACATAGCCAAAACAAGATCTTCAAGGAAAAACAAACCTGCCTGGTGGACAACTGCCATTAGTAAGCTATACAACAGGAGAAAGGAATTGCTGTCTAAGAGCATGAAGGAATGGTCTCAAAACTGGAAACACTCCATCCTCAACTTAAACAAGCAAATAAGACTCCTAGTGAAGTCCTTCAAAGTTAACTATGAATCCAAATTAGCTTCCTTAACTAAAGATAATAACAAAGGTCTTCTTTAGTTACATCCGTAATCTCAAAGGTGAGGTCCAGATTTGTGCTGAACTCATAGTTAATGGTACTACATATATAGAACCCATGGATATAGCAAACCTGCTGGCTGACAGGTTCAGTGAAAACTTCACTCCTCTGTCCCCACCACATATACCCCAAAGCATCCCTAACACCTGTCCCCGCCTAGTTCTCTGAGGAGCAGGTCTTAAATGCCCTCTCTATGGCCAAAACAGCTTCTATGGGACCAGACAACATCCTGGGCTGTGTTCTACATGGCTTAAAACAGGAATTAGCTTCACCATTGAACACACTTTTCAATCACAGCCTAAGCACTGGCTTCATCCCAGTGGAATGGAAAACAGCTATCATCATCCCTTTGCACAAAGGGGTTGCATCCACGGACCCTGGGAACTATAGACCCATTAGCCTGACCAGCCTTATCTGCAAGGCCATGGAACAAATCATCAAGGACCTTACTAACACAAATATAGGAAATCTCCAGATGATCGACCCCAGCCAGTTTGGCTTTGTCAATGGGAGATCACGCCTGTTAAACTTGGTGGACTTCTTCAAAACAGTCACCAAATACCTAGATGAGAACAAATCTGTGCATACGGCTTACCTAGACTTAGCCAAGGCCTTTGACACAATCCCCCACTCAGGCATCATTGCTAAACTCACCCAGCTGGGTATCAACCCGTATATTGTCAGGTGAGTTGCAAACTGGCTCACTGATAGAACTCATACGGTAAACATAAGGGACTCTTCCAGCAGACCCGTAATCAGTGGTGTTCCACAGAGACTGGTTCTGGGACCCCTACTGTTTGGAATCTACTTCTCTGAAGTGCAGGCTAAAACCAAAGGACTGTGGCTGTCAACGTTTGCTGATAACTGCAAACTGGGAGCGATCATTGAAATCTCCAGTGATGTCTATATCCTGCAAGAAGGTCTTACACAGACTAATGACTGGTTCCAAAGTCATGGTCCTAAATTTAATGCAGAAAAAATGCATTATCATCCCTTTCAGCAAGGGTGATGTTCCTGCGGACTACCACATCAATAGCAATAACCTAAGAATGCAGTCAGTAGTGAGAGATCTGGGCACACTGGTTGACAACAACCTTAACTTTGATCACCATTTTGCTACAGTGGTAACAAGGGCATTTTATATTGCCCATCTCAGAAGTAAGGGCATTGCTTCCAAAAAAAAAAAGTTATAACCCCCCTGTACTCTTCCCTCATCAGGCCAATAATAGAGTACAATGCTGCCTTTGGTATTTACCTTTCCAAACACCTGCAGCAATTGGAGAGACCACAAAGGTTCCTTGTGAAGAGAATTCAGGGTTTTCAAGATCTATCTTATGCAGAAAGACTGAAATCATTGTGTCTTTATTCTGTGTCATACAGACTGCTTAGAGGCAACATATGCCTTGCATATAGAGCAATCTCTGACCTAGCTTTGATGGAAATGTTGCACATTCAGAAGTCAAATGGCACTCAGGTCCTTAACCTGGTATGTGACTTCAACAGAACTTGCTGGAGAGACAGAATTGTCATGCAGAGGTTGCCCCATCTTTGGAACAAATGTCCTATTCATGTTAAAGAAAGCCCTTCATTGGCCCTATTTAAGTGCAAATTGGATGACTGGATGAGTAACTGGAAATTCATCCTGGGGGTTCTACCTGTGTCCTTATTGGACAGAGACAATAGGTGCTGATTTTAATGTCTGCTTAGACACCCTTGGAAACATGGGTTGAACTTGGCTAGGCTTGTAAGGGCCCTGCGGCCTTTAGCCTAGTAACCTCCTATGATCCTAAATCAAAAATATATAACAAAAATAGCTATAACTGGATATTAAACCCCAATGAATTGAATACACAAGAAGTAAAAGATGAAATTATCTACCTCAAAATTAAAATCAGAGATTCCTATAGATATACAATGGACTGCATTAAAAAGGCAGTTAAAAGCATTTCCTGTAAATAAAGCCCCTTTTATAAAAAAAGTAAATAAATAAAAATAAACTACTCAACCTAAAACTAACTTAGAGATAACACAACTAATCCAACCAACTTTAGATGTAGAAAAACATGTCTGATATTAAGAAAGTGCTTAATATATATATATATATATATATATATATATATATATATATATATATATATATATATCTCACAAATTGTGTGGTATGAAACAAGATGTCTTACCAAATATTCTGAAGGGGCTGGGTTTATATCAGAAGATCGAAATTTCAAAACTTCGAATCTGATATGGTCGACAACATATGATCTAAGTCTTGAAACTTTGAATCTTTTAACGGAGATCTCTGTACAGCACAGAAAGGGAAGACTTCCTTTTTGTGCACTGTAGTGTGATCTTGGAGTTGGTATATTTAAGTAGCAGGGGGGTGTGGGGGGGCGCAGTGTTTAAATGGTTTATTTGTGTAGGTTGAATTTTTATTACATTTTCGAAGTTTCATGACTTCGATCATATAGTGTCGACCATATCAGATTCAAAGTTTTGAAACTTCGATCATGTAATATAGACACTAGGGGCCCAATCCCCATACAAACTTTGGTTGGAGTAATAAAAATGAATAACCATTTTCTTTACATTTCAGCAATTAAAGAAAAAATAACAAATATTGAATAATACAAAGAACATAATTCAAGTATTTGTTGATATCTACTCTCAGCTATATGGAAGCCATAATTTCAATACTTTTTAAATGGATCTGGACAACTACTTAAATAAAATCAAATTTAATAAACTTAAATCTAGCTAGACTGAACAACTAAAAGCATCATTTGTACTTAAAGAAATAGAAGATGCTATTAAAAATCTCAAACAAAGCAAAGCACCAGGACTTAATAGTTTCTGTGTTGAATTTTAAAAAATATTTCATGTTTCACATTTCAGTCATCCTAGCAGACCTTTTTAATAATATTAAAAGTCAAAGTATTTCAGATCTTTATATAACTGGCTCCAAAACAATTCTTATTTTAAAATCAAATCAAAATCCAGCTGATCCAACTAATAATAGATCAATTTCACTGATCAATGTAGACCTGATGGTTCTATCCTTACTAATATATTCCAAATCATTCCTCCTTCAGTCTTATCCCTATCAATCCGGTTTCCTAAAAGTTAGACAATACTCTTGCATTATAAACTGCACTTTTTATATAGATAAATTCAATCATAATAACTTCTCCCTTGATATAGATTCTTCTAAAGCCTTTGATTGTATTAACTTAAAGTTCTTATTTACAGTAATGCAATACTTTGATTTTCCTACTTTGTTTATTAAAGCTGTCAAAAACTTTAATGATAAAGCTTATACTTAACCATACATTAATAGAAATTGTTTTAATCATATTCCAATTGCCAATGGAAACAGGCAGGGATGTCCACTATCCCAATATTTATGTAATATCTATACTGAACCACTATTCATGATGTTAATACACATCATATTTATTAACATTGCCTTACCATTTACTGCCTTTGGTGATATCGCTATTTATTTTTCACTTTCCAATTCTGATACTTCTAAAATTATACAAACTATTAAACATTTTCTAAATGTATCAATTACAATCTAAATCTTTGTAAATCCAGTATACTTCCTCTTAATTCAAATGAAACCTCAGAAGCAATTCATGTCATGAAATCAAAATCTCTACCTCTGAAAGATTTAGGTATAAACTTTGATCAAAACTAATGTGCAATATTTCTAAGTAATGCTGTAAGTTTATGGTCAAAAATTCAACAATTTATTAACAGATGGAACAAACTAAATCTTTCTCTTTTGTCAAAAGTTGCCATAGTCAAAATGAACCATCTTCTAAAATTCCTTTTTCTGTTCAATTCTTCCTTTCAAACTTTATCAATATTTTTTTCAAAGACATTACATCAAAGCTAAATAAATGTATATATTCATCTAAAAGTATGCATATAATATATAACAAATGAACCCTACCCCCCCCCAAAAAAAACAAAAACAAAAACAAGGAGGGCTTGGTATGTTAGATTTTTACATGTATTATATGATTGTTGATGTTATTAGAGTAATTAAGGTCATTAACCTATCAACAAGTTCTCTAACTTGGAAATCTTTATGGTTCCAAATTTGGATTAACTACTTAAGTAGTTATCAATGTAATATTTTGAACTTAGCTCATTTAAGTCACCAAGACCATAACATCTTAAAAGTAACAACTTTTATAATCGCAACTTTTTTCTTATTCCAAAATTGCATGGAATCTTTAAACTTATATGATAATTTTAATGTTAGGCAGCTTATTAATAAAAACCCAAACATCCAGTTGAATAACTGTATGCTAAATTTATCGCATTTTCCTCAAATTAAGAATCTGACAATCAAAGAATTTTTAAAATTTAAATAATTTTCAGCAAGAAATGATATAAATTGAATCTTCCTAAAGGTTATATGCCTATTCTAAACCAAATTTGCTGTATATTAAAGAACACATTTAATATCCAATAATCTAGGTCCAAAAATTACAATTTACTTACTCAATTCCTATCTTTATCACAATCACCCAAACCTTTATCAAACATGTATAAAGTAATCCTTAACATTACATTTAATAATATTTATTTATTTCCTTCTTATTGGCTAAACAATAATTTTGAAATTTCAAGTGAGACATTATATAAATCAGTTACGTCCGATATTAAGTTCATTCCTCTCAAAAAGTTATTTTATACTCAATTTATGATAATAAATAATGAAACAAATGAATAAGCACAGGAATATGTTTAGTTCCAACCTCACCATCAGTAGGACTAAGAAAAAAAACAGAGAAACTAGTGGTCTTAAAACTTCATGATGAGCTCAGGCACAATCATTTCCAAAAATCATGAAACCCAGGTAAGGTTCCAAAACAACAAGCCTTCATTCACCCCGGACACACTGATGTGTTTAATATTGTTAAAAGATTTCTGATTTTTTGTTATTGAAGTTCGCTTGTCTGTGATGAATAATGACTTGTTGCTTTGGAACACTACCTGGGTTTTATGCTGTTTAGAAATTATTGTGACTGAGCTCATCAGTGAAATTTTAAGACCACTAGTTTCTCTGCTTTTTATATTTTGGCAATAAATAATGCATACATGACTTCCTCAAAACTGCATTAATGTTTCCGAATGTGACATCATCTTCTAATCTATATGAAAATCCTATAGCAGACCTAATCCATATATTTTAGAGATGTAAATACTAACAACAAATTTGCTTAAATCTTAAATATTAATTAAAACCTGTAGGATATCATCAAGATGATGTGTACAATAGAAACATTTTGAGTTTGCATATTCCTCTTGCAAGTATATAAAAATATCAGATCTCCTCCAGTTTTTACACTAATTAAATTATATATAATGAAAAATGGTCTAATCAGGAAAATATGCCATAGACAATTTTTCAATAGCTGGCTATTAATTATATTAAGGTTATTAAAATTGATTTAAGTCACAACATTTTTTAAGACTCAACTGATTATATGGAAAGATTACTTGATCCCGTTTTCCAATCATTTTTATTCAAGTCAAATATGAATTACACATACACACACACACACACACACACATATATATATATATATATATATATATATATATATATATATATATAATAAACTTAATTATATCTTTTTAAATTTTCAGGAACCTTTTCTTGTTAGTATGTCTTTATTCCTAAAATAAATTAACTGTCTATATACTACTAGGCACATGATATTTTGTACAATTTGTATATAGTTTTGTATATGTTTCTAGATTAGTCACTTTGTTATTTATTGCAAATGTTTACTGTGCTTTTTTATTGTTGTTATTTCTGTACTTTTGTATCAAATAAAACTAATTTGGAAAAAAGATTTATATATATATATATATATATATATATATATATATATATATATATACACATATACATATATATGGGTCTGTATTAAAATAGTGAAACCTCACTTACGCGAATACCTAAATGCCGACACATAAATAGCGAATCTCAAAATCACCGAATGTCCTGAAGTGCAAAATTTGAAATATCGAATTGTCATAGTTGGCCCTTATCCGATATAGCTCCCTAACGTAAATGTGCAATAGTTACAGACCTTAGGGTTAGGGTGCGGGTTAAGGTAAGTGCATACATAGTAATACGTGCAACCTTTACTTTCGGGTTAGAAGTAGAGTTATGTTAAGTGTATGTATAGTAATACAGTTGTGTAGCTGAATGTATACGTAAATTATACTTTTCCCGTAGTTGGGTCTTGTTTGTTTATAGTTAGATACATTTGTGTTTAGTGAATGCTTGATTAGGATATGGGATATATGGGTGAAGTGTAGATATAGGGAAGTGTCGATTGTTTATTTTGTTTGGGTAGGTAGTACATAGTGGGCGGTGGGGTTGGCCAACTATGGCAATTCGATATTTCGAATTTCACGCTTCAGGACGTTTGGTGTTTTCGCAGTTCGCTATTTATGTGTCGGCATTTAGGTATTCGTGTAAGTGAGGTTTCGGTATTTTAATATAAACCCATTTACATATATATATATATATATATATATATATATATATATATATATATATATATATATATATAGCAGTTACAAATGTTTATTATTCTAGAATTTAAGTAGACTACAATTTTAGTGGACATTGTTCATATAATTACTTGCTGTATATGTCAGATATTCTGTATAGGGCAAATTAATAGAATACTTCAGCTGGATTTTGAGCAGTTACATGCATTAAAGAGTTATAAAACTGAAAACTTTATATTCAACAATATGTTTCCTTTCTAAGGGGTTTAAACTCATATTACAATCACTGTTTTTGAGTATGTATGTTAATGACTCAGATAATGTATTGGTAACCAAAGAGTAGCAGAAGCAAACACTTTTAAATGTTGTTTTTATATGTATGTTGTGTATATATATATATTTTTTATGTTATATTGTTTATGTCATTAAAAGTTTTTTATGTTATCACAAGGATTTAACATTACATTCCCTATAAGACGGGTAATATATATTTATACATTTTCTTTAGATATTTTAAACATATACATTTTTTATGTTTTTTATGTTTTTCATATATCTATAAACAGCTAAGAAAGGTTATGTCGAGTGACAGCACATACAAGGCATCTATAGAGTAGAGACTGTTGCTTTAAATGTACAACCATTAAAGTGACGCCTTTGATGTTGATGTTATGTAACAAAACACAAAGCACGATTATGTCAGGGGTATTGAATGAATTTCAAGACTAGGGAAGACTGTATATAGAAGTGAATTATTTTTATTCTTGTCAAATGACATTTTGCATAATGTATTTTTTATTTAAAAGTACTGTGGTTTTTTGAAATTACTTACTATTATAAAGTTATAATATACATGATATGTAAGAAAATAGAAAGTAAGACTATGGTCATTTATTGAATTCTAGACCAAAAATATTTTATGTGACAAACCAGATAACCATGATAGGAGAAAAGTCATATAACAATGGTTGATTCATACTAAAGAGGCCCTTGGGATTTTTTTTTTTGATGTCAGCTGAAAAAAATATTTTTTTTTTTAAGTAATTAGCTTTTTTCTGAGCTAATTTTTTTATTGACTACTTTTTTGGATGGGGTTCTATATATAAAAAAGTACCTACTTTTAGTAAAATTGTATCTGGTTTTATTGGAATAAAAAGAAGATTTTATGGAATCATTCTCGTGGTGTATCCTTGCAGTTTTTCCTTGACTTTTAAATGTTGCTGATTTTCCAGGTTTAGATGAGAAGAAGAGTATTAAATAATCATTAAAAGAAAGATCACTTAAGCATTAAGAAATGTTGGCAATAAGTCCTGATTATTATAACTTTCTTATTGTTTTTTTTAACATTATTTTTATAGTTTGATTTTAGTTATTTGCATAGACATGACTGTATTGGATTTTTTATTGAATCTATACTATCTGGTCATTCTGTATAAAAATAGGTGAAAGTGTTCAGATTCAGGCCAGCTTCATATGAAAAAGATTGTCAAAGTCAAAGTAAATATTATTGTCATACAGATCAACACAGAGGAAAAAGTGCTTATCACTGCATGAAATTTCGACACTCAGGCTCATACCATACGAATGACAGCTTACAGATGGAAGGCAGATTAAATTTATAAAAAAATTAAATTAAACTAAATAAAAAAAAATAAATAAAAAAATAAGATATAAAAAAGTAAATAAAGTAAAACAAATTTGAAAGTTGTATTTACATCAGAAATAGACTTAGTAGAAATACTGTATAAGGATATGCAAAAAAACGGTACTATAATAAATAAGGGAGGCACACGTAAACTTACCCACCACAAGTATATACCATAAACTTACAGTTCACAGTTTTCCTAGTGCAGCTAGAGATGTATGAAGTGAACTATTCAGAGAGTTTATATAAACAACAATGACATATTGCACATTAATAATGTTTTACCCATGCAACACATTAGGCTATGGGTTTGTTATTCAGCAGTCTGATTGTTTTATATTTTCATGATTCAATAAAAAAATCAGAATTTCTAATATAAAGACTGTGTTGTTGATTTTATGGAGATTTATGTATTCCCAAATAAGGACCTGGCAGCATATCTGCAGGTATTGCTCCAAGATTAGGGAAGGAGGCTAGTCTGGTGGCATGGAGGGATAATACCCTGACTATGGACAAGGCAACCTCAGACTGATTAGTGGCTTGGGTGACTGATGGAGTGGCGGTGGAAGTGATGAGCTTGCCTATACCCTGTGTGTGTGTGTGTGTGTGTGGGGGGGGGTAGGCATTTCCTTACAGTGATCTTTGGAAAAGGGATCTCATTTGAAGGGGGGCATGGTTGAAGGATGGGAAGTGTGGGCCTGCCTGAGCTGCTGCAGAGGTAGGGTGGTATGCCATTAGACCATATTGCATGCCCACCTGGTCACCACATGGGAAGGGGAAAATGGGTAAGTCATGTAAGTAAAATACACCCCCCAGACAGATGCTTTCATGTACTGAGGCCATGGAAGACTGTAGCTCTGTGACCAGAATCAGCAATACTGCATAAAGAACTCAGGGACAAGGTGTGTGCTGGTAGACTTGGCACTGATGGGGTATGGGGGCTGGGCCAACAATGATGAAACTCAGAGAGATCAAAAAAAAAGATGAGGGGATGTGAAAATGACCCACATGATAATATGGGTGAGAAAGGTAACTGCAGATACTAATCTGTTAGATGTTCCAATTCCAGATGAGATCCACCTTTCCTATGCTCCTTCTTTTGGAATCGTCTTGTCTTGGTTACGAAATGCATTGTTAAAAATGGAAAGAGAAGAAGCTGTGGTTGGAGCAGCTGGAGAAATAATGCAATAAAAAGACAAATGTCAATTAATAATCAATGTTAGATTCTGGCTGAATGCTGGTGGATGGATGGATGGATAGATGGATGGATGGATGGATGGCTGGTGCACATTTGAGTGTTTTGCACCAGTTCTAACTTTTGTAGTGGTAGCTGTGCTTCACTATTTTTTTAGCCATTGCTGAACTATGTGATAAATTAAATAACTGGTACTGAAATGAATATTGTGAAGGAGATGAAAGAACTGGAGGTGGGATCTTTGGAAAAGGAAAGGAGCAAATTACATTGAATTCAGTTGAATTTGTGGGAACAATACATGCATAACACTGTTCAGGAGGAAAAGAAAGGTCTAAGGGATGGCAGGAACTAAGCAATGTATCTATTATTGGCGTGAATGATTGTTAAAAAAAAGTTTAATGCATGGAAGCAATTAGGCATGGTATGGTTTGTTTTGTTTTTCTTTAATGTATATATATCAATGTCACCTTTGCAATAAAGATGTTTAAAAATAACTGCTACATCACAGCACAGGCACTGGAGATGGTTTGACCTACATGGGATTGTGTCCCTATGGAATGGATTTATATTCCTGTAATGGATTATAAAAATTTAATCATGAAGTGCTATAGTTGATCAATCTATTACTATTGTAAATCCAAATGTAACATGGAATATGCAAAGCATGAACTTTGGATGCTTTGTCTTTTTCCTTTCACCTTTTTATGAATTTTTTTTCCCTCATCTATGTGCTGCTGGGATTCAAGTTTTTCTTCAGTCATTGTCTTCATCTTCATCTCCCTACTCCAAACAGTTTTGCTAAAAGTCATAACAAATGTTTCAAAAAAGTTGTCATTTGCTCTTTGAAGAAAAGGAAGCCTAAACGGTATTCTTAGATGAAACACCTCTTGTTCTATATGATAAACCTTTTCATCATAGCATCCTAACATTACTCATATTAGTTTTCCAAAGAATGACGGCATTTCTTTTATTTAGTGATTATTTACTCAAAAGCTTCATAAACAATCCAGTCAGCTTCACTGTCTGTTTATTCATATCCCATTTCAGACAGTGGCCTCTCTCCTCACAAACCCAAAGCATGCATCTGTGCCACCAAAATTAGTACTTAAGCAACACCCCATAAATCTCTCTGTCTCTTTCTGTTTCCAATGTATTCAGGTCCTTGCCATGAAAAACTTCTTAACCTAATGCTTGCTGCTCTTGCCCTTAACAACCTACCTGAAGAATACAAGTGTGGAAGGTTGATATAATGGTTGAAGTGTTTACTTTACAGATGCAAAGTGCAGGGTTTGGTTCTCACATGGGATAATTGGATAAGCTTAAAATGACCCACAAGGGCTTAGTATTAACTCATGAACAACAAAATAGCATCTGATGCTCTGGTTTATCCATTTCTTATCTTAATAGATTGTTCTAGATGCTCTGGCATATCCAATTTCTATCTTAATAGATTATTCTAGATGCTCTGGCTTATCCATTTCCTATCTTAATAGATTGCTCTTCAAAAGTAAGTCATGTCCATCTCTATGTAAAAAATATTACATCACTCCTCCACACAATTATTATTATTTGTAATTACTTTAGCAAGGTTAACCTTCATATAGGGACTTGAACAACCATTACCACAATAACAGTATGTCATGTGTTTTGTTTTATGCTAGATGTATTTCTCTGTCATTATGATTATGTGTTTATGTTAGTTTTTCATTTCATTATATTCTCTCTTTTATTATTATTTTGATTTACAATGTGCCTACATATATTTACACATGCTTCTGAATGTTCTGAATATGGACATGGCTGTACTGTTTAGAACACAGGTTGGGGGGTTTATTCATGATTTTACAAAGTTAGAGAAATTAAGCAGTGTAGGAATTGCTGTTCAAGTATTTATACTTTGACAGTTATATTCTGTCAGCTAAACTTGTTTAATTATTAAGTCTTTTAGAGGTTTAGTGTGTTATGCACATTAATAATAGATGCTTTAGAGTTTTTACTTAAAAACTGTTTGGGCTACACAAAAATTAATTGTATTTTTATTATTTAATTGAATAACGTGTATGGTTTAAAAAAAACTATAAAGAGCTCTTTAAATTGCAGAGAGGGCACACTAATCAACCAGTTTTTGTTAATTTGACATGTGACTTGTTACTTGTATTTAAAGAGTTGTGTGCACAGTGGCAGTTTTTTCTGATGAAGTCCATGTAATTCAGTCGAAAGTGCTCATTGTTTTGAAATAAAAGAATCTTGGTTTCACTTCTGTCTTCTTCTTTTAGATTCTTTGTTAAATTTAGCAGTAGATAATTTCCAGATATTTTCTTGGAACCTTAGCAGTATCCAAACTAATAAGATAATTACATTATTCCAAACCCATTTTATAAATGTTTTGCTAAAAATGCATCTAACAAGTAAAGTTGTATAATAGTGACACTATTAACTGGCCCTGTTATAATTAATGGAGTATTATGATCTGACCATTTCTTTCACATTCTTCTTATTTTATAACTAATTTTTATTTTACTTACATAGGTATAAGTCATAGTCACAAATGAATTCTTTCTCATTCTGAATTCTCTAATAAATAAAACTAAGAAAGTTTCAGTAGGTGTAAATTTTAGACCATTTTTATGAACATAGGCCATAGACCATAGTATGAAAGATTATGTAGTGTATGCAAAAAAAAAAAAAAACTTGTGGTGCTTTGCCGTCAATGTGATTTGAAATATATATATATATATATATATATATATATATATATATATATATATATATATATATATTTTTTTTTTTTTTTCCTATCAGGAAAGCAGCCTTCATTACAAGAAAGAAGGGTGAATAAAAATGAATTATCAGGTCAAAAAATGCTATTAAAGAAGCTGATTGAGAATTAGTTCAGAGATAGTACAAGGTCCTGGTGTATAAAAGTACTAATGCCCCAATGAAATTGCTAACCATTCAAGTGGAACAGCTTAGTTTTTATACAAAACACAATTTTACCTGTCTATGCTGAATTGTGTCAATTATTCTCATGATTCCTGGCAAATATTAAAATAAAGTCAAATAATGTGACTTCAACCCTTTCTTGTAACAATAACTATATTACTGAAAATCACTTATTAACACATTTATAATGGGTGATTATCACACTAAGGACAGACTCTTGCATAACTCTAATGGCCCAATAATATCTGGCATCAAATTAAAATTGCTAAGGGGTACAATTACAAGTGGTGAAGTGTCAAAAGCTATTAAGGACAGAAGATTAATGAACCAACCTAGATGATGGTTATACATATCATTCCTACAAGCTATATGCTAATGCAATAAATCCCATTACAACTAAAGTATACAATGACACTATTAATAACAGGATTCAATATGTATACATAATCAGGTAGAAAGACTTTACTATACAAGGAAATACTGATCCCCTATTCACTGAGAACTACTGCCAGGTTCTCAATTTAACACTGACATTAAAATATCTGTTTGCTTATATGTATGTATGCATGTATGTATATTGGTTTACCAGGGTAATAGACTGATTCCAAATTTGCCCATTTCATGGACTGATGTCTGAATAACCCATTTCATATACAGCCTGGTGTTTCATATCTATAGCTTCTTAAATCTTCTTAAAAATTCCAGTTAGGACCTACTTTTCACAGGTGAACTTAGGCTAATACTCCAACATAGGAACTTATATTAAAATTGGCTCCAGATCCAGCAGTGTATTAACTTCTAAATATTGAGAAAACATTATTTTGAATCTGCGTATCTTTTCTGATTAAAACTATGAAATGGTTAAAAAATCCCTTAGAGCTTTATTCAAGCAATAAGGAGGATGCATTCTACCTTATCCACTAGATATTATTTGATAAATTACTATCAGACTTTGTAAATATTAAAACTGGATCTAGGCAGGAGTATCCTCTACCCATCTACATAGTCACCTACCCTATTTAATGTCATTTATATTACCCATTATATTCTATGCATGACTATTGCCTGTCATTGCACGGTACATATTATCTGAGCTGTGTGTAACCATTGTATTCTATGCATGACTATTATATTATCTGAGCTGTGTGTAACCATTGTATTCTATGCATGACTATTAACTGTCATTGCACATTATGTATTATCTGAGCTGTGTGGATGTATCTGTGTTCTTTCCATCCCTATAAATCAATTCATGATTTTCCACCAAATGTTGCACAATTTATTTAATTTTGTTACAATGCCTTCTAGAAGTAAGACATAATTAAACTGGTCATGCTGCCTTTCTCACAGTATGTAACTTAACTTTTCTGAAAATACTTGGGAGATCAGTATTACCAATCATGTCAAGTTCTTGAATATCAGATATCATAGAAACACTGGCCAGGTTTTCAATCTAATTTTTTTCTAATCTTCTTGATAAGCATAAAACTGACCTTGTAACAGTAATACAGCTATGAAATTGCAAATATCTAGATGACTTTTCCCTAATACTGTTGATGCATTTGCTTTACTGTTTATGTTGAGAAGTTAATACCTAGTTGTAAGGTGCTATTTAATGATGAATTGCTGCTACCTTTTGAACATTTTCCCTACTCCCTAATGTATATATTTCTCATTCTTCACCCTATAGTATTATCACTTAACTAGTGCCTAAACTACTACTAGATTTTATAAACATGTACCTCTCTTTTTCCCCAGCTATTCAGCCTCTTATCCTAAAGCTCGCTCTGCCTACCGGCCTAACACTCCTGGATTTTCCAAGATCATCCTCTGGATAGCAAGATCCACCTTGACTGCCTGTCTCCCTACAGGGATATGCCTACTCTTTCTCTCAGTAGAGAGAGCTAGAGGATAAATATAAAGTATGTAACATGCTACAATCATTACTCCACTTGGTCTGAGAATATTGCTCTATTGTTCTATCACTTACTTGGTGCTAGTGAAGGGTTCCAACCAGAGATGCCAGCAGCCTTGCCCTTATTACTGGGTAATCCCCTAATATCAGCCTCACCCCTGGTACTTGTCCCTATACCTGACCTGCCTTCCTTCTTTCACCATTCAGTCTGCCTCTCTTATAAATTTCAGCTCTGTCCACTAGGGGGTAGTGCTTACCCACCTACCTAATCATTTTTCCGCACTCCTTCCCATACACTTCACTACCACTTTTTAACATCTTTCCCTATATTAACTGCTAAATTACATCTCTATCCATTCTATCTCTACTTTTTGTCCTCTCCTTTCTCCGTTATAGTGCACTCCAAGAGTCACACGTACCACCTTGCTCACCTTCTTCTGTTCTTACCTCCACCTCACTGATTGTTTCTCACACTGTCCTGCTGCCTACCTTCCTTAGGTGTATCCTGCTCCGTTTGCCCTTCGGGCTCACTCCGCTCCCCTACCCTACCCCCATATTCCACCCACCCCAGTGCATCTACACTTATACCATTCTAACCACTCCCACTTCCTCCCACATTTCACTGATAACACCCACTTCCTCTCTAGCAAGTACACCACTCCCTCTTAATCACAACATTCCTCCCACCCCTTCCATCCCCCTTAATCCTATCCTACTTACTTTCCACCAACTACACCCCTCCCTTTTTCACCAACGCCTCCCTCATAAAACTCCTCATCACATCTCCCTTCATATCCTATAATTTCACATCTACTTCACACACTTATTCTCTACACTACATATAACACCTTATCAAAACCACAACATGACTACAACATACAAATCAGTCTTAATTCATCTACTATTACTTCTCATCCTTACTTACATCCACTATCTCACCCAACCCAACACCACATATTATCTTCCACCCAATCACTCTACCAGCACACTCCCCTTTTCTGACTTAAAGACTTTTATCTCAATAGCCCCTGAACTCTATCCCATTAACCCCCATCTACTATTTCACTATAAACTAAACACTTCTTACAAACTCTTTAGTCCCTTCCCAAGCTCCAGTATTCACAAATATCTGAAAACCTACAACATTCAAACAAGGCAATCCAATCATCTTAGAAATTTAATTGAACATCTTACAACCATACTCCTATCTGGTGATATACACTCTAACCCAGGCCCAATCACCACTTCCTCCATATCCAAATCCATCCTACTAGCTTCTCTAAATTCTCAAAGCATAGCAAACAAAATCCCTAATCTACAAGCATGGCTTCTACATAACAAACCTGACATCTTAGCTATTTCTGAAACCTGGCTAAAACCTCATATAAAAGACACTGAAGTTCTACCTCCAAACTACTCAATAATCAGAAAAGACAGAATCCATAAAAAGGGTGGTGGGGTAGCTTTACTCTATTCTTCCACCCTATCCATTACTCCCTATAACAAACCCATTCCAAATTTCTCCAACGCAGAATTAACATTAGCTTTATTTCAATTAAACAAACACAAACAAATCTGCATAGTTTCACTTTACATCACCCCTGGTAACAATGTCTCTGTTTTAGAAGACATCCTATCCTGGCTTTCTAGCAATATCAGTAATGAAACTATTATCATGGGTGACACAAACATTAATTGGTCCTGCATTAATTCCCCCACACACCCCATAAACATTAACCTCTATAAATACTCTCAGCTCATCAACCAGACTACCAGACCCTCTAAGGATTTCTCCACTGGCAGTACCCTAGATTGGATTTTAGTATCTCACCCCCACTACTACACCGACAGTAGAACTCTCCCTGACTCCCTCAGTGACCATCTTCCCATATTCACCAAACGTTTCCATGTCCACTGCAAGCAACACATAATTACATCAGCACTCGAAACCTAAAAAAACTTTGACCCAGTAACCTTCTCAGACTCCCTAAAATCAACAAATTGGAACCCACTAAAAACTCTACCCCTGGATAATGCTGTTGCATACTTCAATACAAATTTCCTAAAACTCCTGGATAGTCTAGCCCCCATAAAAAACAAACAAATTCGAAACAATACTGCCCCCTGGCTTACAAAAAATACACTAACTATCATGTGACTGAGAGACAAAGCCTGGGCACACTACCAAAGAAACAAAACTCCCTCTACCCTAAATGAATTCAAAACTCTTCGCAACAAAGTCAAAAAGCTTATCACAATAGATCATCAAAACTACTCCTCCATACTTCAAAACAACCATAAAACCAACCCTCAAAAATTCTGGAAAGGTATCAATAAACTCCTAAAACCTGGCACTGCAGAAAACCCAAGCCCAGACCCAAGTGCTCCAGATATCAATCTCGCCACCCAATTCAACTCTTTCTTCTTAGACTCCATCTCTAAACTTATCACATCCTTCTCCAATAACACCACACCCTCTATACCTACATCCCACCTCCTTCCTCCCCCCTCATCTCCTACCTCTCAACTCACACCTTTTTCCCTAAAACCCATCCCTACATCTACCATAAAAAAGCTCCTGCAAAAGCTAAAACCATGTACTAATGCACCTGATAACATACCCTCATACTTCCTTAACATTGCTGCCGATGCCATTGCCTTCCCCATCAGCATCCTAATAAATTGCTCTATCCAAGAAGGTCTTATTCCCACACTCTGGAAAAGAGCTTTCATCATACCCTTACATAAAGGAGGCAAGAATAATGATATCACTAACTACCGTCCCATCGCCATCCTTTCTCCTATATCAAAACTCTTAGAAAAATGCATCCATCTCCAACTCCTTCCGTATCTCCTAGATAATAACTTACTAACCCCCACACAACATGGTTTCAGACCCAGCCACAGCACCATGACTGCCCTCCTTTCCTTCCTGGAAACAGTAAATACTGCCCAAGACTCTGGCTCTGTTGTATCCACTCTCCTTCTTGACCTTTCTAAAGCCTTCGATACCATATCTCACAGCCTTCTCCTTACTAAGCTATCTAACCTTAACCTATCCCCTGCCACTATCAATTGGTTCACCAACTATCTCTCCCATAGGCAACAAGCTGTCAAATGGAAAACAGCCATCTCCTCCTTTCTAAATACACCCACTGGTGTCTCCCAAGGTTCCATCTTGGGTCATCTCCTCTTCAATATATTCATAAATGACTTCTCCCACTCAATTCCCCACGCCAAACTTGTTCAATAGGCAGATGACTCTACAATCATCTGCACAGCCACATCCATTCCCACTCTCTTAAAATTAACCCAAGAGGCCTTCTCTACCACAGAACAATGGATGAAAAACAATCATCTAGCACTCAATGCATCTAAAACCAAGCTTATGGTATTTACCCCCTCTAAAAACACAACCATTAACAAAAATCTACTCTCTATCATCAGCCAAAACAACACCCCTCTTGAACTAGTATCTGAAAGCAAGCTGTTAGGGGTCCTGATTGATGACCAGCTCAAATTCAATAGCCATCTACTACTAAACATAAAAAAAAAACATTATAAACTTGGCATGATTTATCGACATAATAAATTCCTCTCCACATCTACTAAACATACTCTTGCTACAACATTCCTCATTCCTTCACTTCTATATGGGGCTCCTCTTCTAACAAACATTCAATCATCCCTTAAAACAAAACTGTCCTCATGTTATAATAAAATTGCCAAATTTGCCACTGGCCACAAAGCATCTACCCACCACTGTGTATCTCTCCACAAACTAAACTGGCTTGAGCTTCCTAACTATCTCGCCTTTACTCAGCTCTGCTTTGCCCACAAACTCATATTCCATCCATCCCTCTGTCCCTCACTCAGCTCCACCTTTAAAATGCACATGCCACAAAGAGCCCTAAGATCTAAAAACCACAATCTGATAGAACTGTACAAACCTCTTCACTCGCCAGGGAAAATTCTGCTGTCCTTTTCCCTGGCACGCAATTGGAACTCCCTTCCCCCCTCCATCCGTACCACTGCTAACCTTCCAGCTTTTAAAAAATCTCTCCACACACACTTAACATCTTCCTGGGAATGCTCCTGCTCTCATCCCTCCTACACTTACACTTAACATCTTCCTGGGAATGCTCCTGCTCTCATCCCTCCTACACTCACACTTAACATCTTCCTGGGAATGCTCCTGCTCTCATCCCTCCTACACTCACACTTAACATCTTCCTGGGAATGCTCCTGCTCTCATCCCTCCTAGTCTAGCCTGCCCCCTACAGGCACCACATCATATATACCAGAAACTATAAATTAGCTAAAGCAATAACACCCTAATAATTCTTAAACTCTAGTATTCCATTCTAAATGCTACATATTTTTCTACAACAATGCAATGCTAGTCTTATATAGCATAACCAAACATTCTTTGCTTGTAATCACCTGTTCCTCTGTTTTTTGTCTTGAACACACATTTCTCTATTTTGTCAACCACTGTTAAAGTTTTTTACCACTGTTTTTGTCAATTTGTATTAATTTGACTGAATGTGTTAAAGTGTAAACTTCTGTAATGTTTTGTATCTTTATTCAGGAGCTTTTCTCCCCGGGACTCCATTGAAAACGTGTACTTCGGGCCCAATGGACAATCCTGGTAAATCAACTGTAAATAAATAAAATAATAAAAATAATAATTGTGTAAAGGGTAAGTAAAATTCAGTATCATGGACAGAAGCTGTGTAATAGAAGGAATATTTCCCCAAATATTTCACTTAGTAAACAACACCTTCCTCAGCATCAAGGTGGAGTACTTTAACAACTAACCGAATAGCACTTTCAATAACATCTAGGTATTATTGTAATAAATTTAATAAAGAATTTTTAGGTGCTTTTTATCTCTCCAACTGCTGACCATCAGGTTTCATCCAATTAGTTTTGACCCATTCACTCTCTTGACACTGACAATGTGGTCAATGCCTCTGGAGAGCCAATGAGAGGGAACTTAGAGCCTGCAGGGAAGCATTAATAGGTTTGGACATCAAGGAATTTTCTAAGTAATCTTAATCTCCACCCCCATACAAGGAACCTTGATCCTGCACCAGCAGGGGCCCATTCTGCTGTCTCCATGTGAGTGCACTCTTCTGCACACCCCCATTGAGCTCTAGCATTTTACTTCTTGAGCTATCTACACATCCTAAGGCCATGTTTGTGACATCATACCCCCATCTGTGAGAAGCAGTGTTGCATCATATGGCCCTTAGTCACTTTCTTTTGTTTAGGATAGGTTTGCTGATCATCCTTTGTTGGCTATCCCAGCTTCCCAAGCCACTAATCTATCCTGGGTCATCTGAGACACAGTCAGGCATTTCATTCCTTTATACTACCGAGTTGACTTAATAAGCATCTTAAGTCATTTACATGGAGCCAAAAATAACAGAGGAAATTAGAATCCATATGAAAAAGATTTCTAGGCCTAAAGCTGATGGTTTTAAATTTCCCAGCTTTGTGCAACAATATTTAGTAGCCAAATTTGCAAAATGTTTTATAGCAGCTAACTACCCTGTTGATGACATAGCTTTGGCTTCTGTGTAGCTTAAAGTGTTATTTACCATTAGCATTGTGTTTAATATACATTAAAACTATTACTGCATTTATAGTTGAGCAAATAATTTTCAAAAATGATCTACTATGCCAATGATTAACCTTGCAAAATGGAATTAATAATGCACTAGTTGGTAATAATAACAGTCTGTAACTTTAGGCTCAGGGGCATTAAGACTGAATTTATTTGACAGATTCATTTGATGTGATGGTTTATGGCATAACCTATGATAATAAATTTGAGTCTACTAAACAGATTTTGGATAGGAGTCACATCAGTACCAGGAAGTTTTTTTTAGTAGACTTATAAAAAAATGTAGCTGTAAAAATGTACATTTTACTGCATACATTTAAAGTAAACTATTCTTTTTAAAAATAATAATAAACCTGACAAATCCAACTCAGTATCTCACTCACTTTTGCTTGTTAACACACTGATTATGTACTGGCTGAATTTCAGCTGTCTGTAGCTTCTTCAGTCTCGTGCAACAGAGCATCAGTAAGAAAAGGCTTAACAGCAGATTGGCAGCAAATCTCTTACTATTCATTTCATTTAGCCTTCCTCAAGAAGAGTTTTATATAGTACACTGTGTATACTCCATCTGTCTTCTACCTCCCCTTAGCTCCACCCCCCTGTCCTGCCTTACTGCTCTTGTGAGTCTAGTTTGCATCATATCTGCACCATCCATTTCTTTATTCCCTTCTGTCACAAATCATTGGGAAGACATATTTACATAGCTAGGGCTTTCCCCTTCTCAGGCTGACTTTTACCTTCTACTGCTATGTTTGTTATTCACTGTCTTTGTCTTTTTTGCATCAGGTTTAATTTTCCTTATACCACTTGCCACTTACTTTGTGCTGATTACCAGTTGTCTGAATAGTTCAGGCCTTCCCTGACCAATGTTCTTTCTCATCTCAAACTATTTTCTTAAGCTTGTCACTTGTAGTTTCACCTCTAACTGCATGTTATAAAATGGCTGTCCTGACCTTCCATAGCCTTTGTTTATTCAGGAAATGTTTAAATCCCCTTCTGTGTTGCCTGTTTGCTGAGCTAACTTTAGTCCTTCAAATGTTGCTTCACATAGCAGTATTTGAACAAAGTATAATGTCAAACTTATTAATTAATACTAGGTATCACAGTACTGTTAATTTTAATGACAGATGAATTACTTGTCAGTATTGAGAACAGTAACTTCAGCCTTCAGGTCAAATGCAGAACCATGCAATATGTGTCAATGCTAAAAGCAATAGATTCATCCACATTTAAATTATGCATACTAACTCTAGCCAGACACAAAATTCCAGTAACCTAAGGCCAATCATAAATGCTTATTAACAGATTGTACTGAATCACTTGCAGAGTGCTGTAGGCACATGAGTTTAATTACCAGCTAAAGAGGTATACCATGCTCCCTCAGTCACAATTGCTCAAGATTTCTTCATGTTCTGGTCTGCCTCCAATATTCATTCACAATTCTGCAGAACAGTTCCACTGCTAGGAACTAAAGTGCACTCACATATGGACAAGCTTTACCTTAACAACGTCTTACTGCAGATAATAAAAACAATTTATTAACCAATAGCAGTCTGAGCTGCCCTGCACAGCATAAGCCTACTTTTTCAATTATCATATATCAGGCCTTATTACCCTGAAAAGAAGAATATGCAGATTTTTCAAACTTACTTCAAAACCTCTATTAAAGTGGTCTTTAGGAACTGAATTTCCTATTAATAGTTACAGCTTATAATAAACTTCTTTTATTACCCTTTTGCATTTCAGATTGTACAGATCGTACATGATAACTGAAAAAGGACTACTGCAGGGATTTATACGCCATTTCAAACTACTACCAAGTGCTTCTTGTGTGTGTTTTTACTAGTTAGAGCCCAGTGCAGGTGTACAAGGGGTCTGGAAGAGGACCCCAAATGGTATAGCATACATAATGAGGTTTGTGAAGAAATGGTATAACCTATGATGACATTGCAGAACACATTATGCACAATAAAGTATTTACAAATGAGTAACGATATAAAGAAGAAAGGAAAAATGGGGACGAGAGGTGTGCTGAATTAGGGATGAATGACTGTGGCAGAGGGGTAATAATGTGTTGACTAAATGGTATATGGCATTGGTTAGCTGAAAAGCAGTCTACTAGAGATTAGGTAAAGTAATTTGTTTTTGTTGTTTGTTTAGTACCTGCTCAGGGGGAAGTCCAGTCACTGCATGAACTCTGCACAGCCCTCACACCTCCTCAATAACCCTATTCAAGTGCAACCTAGACAATTGGATGGGACACTATAAATTTACCCTGGGGGTGGCACCTGTGTCCCTCATGGAGAGGGGCATTTGGTGCTGATTATAGACTCGCAATGTTTACGATGAAATTAAATCTATCCATTTTGCATAGTAATAGTAAGGGTGACTATAGAAGAAACATATTTATGAAAAGAGTGTCTTCATTTCAACAGGTGCCCCATTTGTAAATGTATTTGAAAATTTATGTAGATGTGACATTTACTCTTTAGCACATAAATCCGGTCAGTATTTTGGGCATAACTGAAATTATGAAGAACAAAAGTTGTTATTTGAATAAAGTAAGGACCCCACCATCAGAATTATGAAACCAGACAAAGTAGCTGGAGTGGTCATTGTGAACTCACTTGATTATTCAAACAAAATTTTGGAATTTTTGCTGGATGCCAGAAAATACATTTCAGTGTCATAAAATGAAATCAATGCTGATTACCACAAGATTGACATTTACTTAGAAGAGCTTATCTTACAGGTTTTAATTACCAATTCTACATATCAGTTTCTAACCATGGACAGGCCCACTATAACAGTCATTTCTGGCCACCCCAAAACACACAAGGATGTGTCTAACCTACTGTAGAGACCTATAGTTTCTGTCAAAGATTCAAAAACATACCCTCTGGCCATTTGTACGGATCAAAAGCTAAAAGCATTTTTGCATTTTTTTCCTTATATTCCTATAATCTAAGAGCCTCATGGGATTTTCTAAGGTGTTTTTCCCAGGATTTGTTTTGTGATGATTGTCTGTTAGTATTAATGTGGTGGGTATGTTTGGATGTATTCCATTCAAGGAGAGCCTAGACTTTTTTTGGAAGCCTTACTGACATGTCATTCCATTTCAGGTGATTCATTTCTTATTCTGTTGAATTTTATGGAGCTCATCTTGGAAAACAATTTTATATTTTTTGAAGGCAAGAACTATAAGCAGATACAAGGGATAGTGATGAATGTAGTATGTGCCCCCTTGTTCACCAACTTGATAAACACCCCTTTATTGACAGATTCTCTAGACTTCAGGAGGAGTATAATTCTTAGACATTACCCATCGAATGTTGGAGTCAAGAAAATTCTGTTTAAATATTGGCACATTTTCAACATGGATCACAATATTTCAGATGTGATTGGAGAGAAACCTGTCATTATTTACAAAAGAAGTAGTAACATGACAAATATACTAGGAAAAAGTCACACTAAACAATTTACATCTGAAAAGGGCATGAAAAAATGTGGACAATGCAAACAATGTTCTTTTATCCTGGAGCACAATATTTTCTCAATTGAGCACCCCAACATCAAGATCCATTTGGCTGATGGTGTCAATTGTTTAACTAAAGGGGTGGTATATATTGTGGTGTGTCAAGCTTGTGGTGCCTTTTATGTAGGGAAGACTGAAAGAGCTCTTAATAAAGATTTATGAACATAATTATGAAATCAGTAAAATGAATTTAAACAATGCTCTTTTCAAGCACACAAAACATTGTCTTCCCTACACCAAGTTTTTATTCATATCCTTGAGAAGATGATAGTGAATCCCAGGGGTGGACCTTGGGAGACTATCTTGGAGTCAAGGGAATAGTATTGGCAACTAAGGTTAAATGCACAGGATCCACCCAGATGGAATAACAACAGCAGTATTTCTAGGTTCTTAAGTGAGGTCAATGAATTTATAAGCAGCTTCAAAGATTTAATAAGGTTCTTGACTTGGAGGTATTGATTGTTTTGATGTATACAGTTATACATTAAAATTTAAATACAATTTTATTTAAAAAAAGTTATAGGTAGACAAAGACTACAAGTTTATACACTGTATTATAATAAAAAATAAACTATTTTATAAGTGACCTAAGGTATAATTTTACAATAATTTTTTTTAATTATATGTGGATGTACCTTTAAGATTTAATTACTTTTTCAGGATGTTTACATTGGAATGGTTTAAATGAAGTTGTTTGTATTATCTTCATTAGTTCTGAAGAAGTCCATTTGTATGTATATGAATGAAAGCACTTAACTAATAGATTTTCATTCATTTTTTAGAATAAAAGTGATTTACTCCACAGATCCTGGGTCACTTTCTTGCAGGAAAAACAGTGTTGTTTTAGTTTGTGGTTTCTCTGCCTCAACGAGTCAGCATACATTAGTTGGTCTAGCATGTGATATTAACAGAACATGCTGGAGAGACAGCTATATCTCCCAGAGAATGCTGCTCTTCTGGAATAAACTCCCAATTCACATGAAGCAGAGCCCCTCAATTACCCTATTCAAGTGCATCCTTGACAATTGGATGGGAGACCGTAAATTCATCTTGGGGGTTACATGTCATGGACAGTGGCAGTTGGTGCTGATCATAGACTCACTCTGAGAATAATGACCATCTAAACAAGATCAATTAGTGAACATGGGTATAACATGGCTAGGCTTATAAAGGCTCTATGGCCATTAGCTTAGTAACTTCATATGAACCTATGAACCTATAATGCTCAAACAGGATTAGGAACCGACTCTGCTTCACATGGATGGGGAGCCTGTTGCAGAGCTTGGGAATCCTCTGAGACAAAAATTTGTCTCACCATCATGTCCTGTTTATTTCACAACAAAATTTAAATCCTGAAATCTAGTGGTTCTGATGCTGTTTATTTGGAGGATGTGTAAAAGATTCATCAGGGCTGGATCTGAGGATGCCTTGTATGCCCGATATAGATGCTCTGCCAGTAACCTGTATGAGACTGAGTATAGAGACAGGGCTTTAAGGTGATCTGTATAGGGCAATGTGTTTATACCTTGTATTCTCCTGGTAAGTAACCTTTGTGCGCATTCTAGCTGTTGCATATGTCTGTTCAGGTACTTGCCAAGGGGAGCATTATACTCAATGATGGGTCTGATAAGGGCTGAATAAAGTGGCACTATGACTTCCTTGGACCTAGATGCCATGCCCTTACTTATAAGTTGGGCAACATGGAATGATTTTCTCACTATCTTTGGTACAGGTTGGTTAAAGGCCAGATTACTGTCTACATCTGTTCCCAAAGGGATGTCTTATCAACATAGTAATTAGCCTGGGTGGCCATTTTCCCAAAAGGCACTGTAATGCATTTCTTGGCACTGAATTTTATTCTGTGGCTTTGGCACCAGTCATATGTCTGTGTAAGACCCTCTTGTAAGATACCTGTGTTATGGAGGTAATGTATGATAGCTCCCAGTTCATAGTCATCTGTCAATTTGATCAGGCAAAGGCCCTTAATATTAGCCTTTACCCTGAGAAGTAGATGCCAAATAGGAGCAGTCCCAGTGTGCAGCCCTGAGGTACCCACTGGTGATCAGTCTCTTAGTAGAGGTGATCTCACCAATTCCTGACTTCCTGGGTCCTGTGAGTGAGACAGCTGGCAATCTAGTCAGTTATGTAGGGTTATGCCCAGTTCAGTGAGTTTATCAACTATACCTGAGTGGGGTATTGCATCAAATGCCAAGGTTCAGGTTGGCAGTATGCACCATTTTCCCCTCATCTATTGCCTTGGTGACCTTCTCAAAGAAGACCACCAGGTTTACGTATGACTTTCCCTTGACAAAGCCAAACTAAGTTGGATTCAGTGTCTGAATGTTGCTTATGTCTTTGTTGGTCATTTCCATGATAATTTGTTTCATGGCTTTGCATATTAGACTAGTCAGACTAATGGGTTTGTAGTTTCTTGGCTTGATTGATGGTCCACCCTTGTGAAGTAGGATAGCCATTGCAGTCATCCATTCTCATAGTACAAAGCCTGTTTTAAGGCTATAGTTGAATAGTGACTCAAGTGGTCCTGATATGCCATGTTTCAAGCTATTTAGGAGGCATCCCGAGATATTGTTGGGGCTCATTGAGGCTGTGGCTTTGGCCTTAATGACCGCTGCCAGAACCCGCTCCCTGCTAATAGTTGGGGAGGTTATGCTAGTATGTATTCTATGAGGTGCAGAGGAGTGGGTGCTGAATTTTGAGCTGAGTTTGCCAGTCAGCAGATTCACTATGTCACTCTGCTCAGTGAAGGTAGCACCACTGAGCACCATTTCAGCACACTGCAGAGTTCTGGCTTTGAGGTTACAGACATAGCTTTAGAAGGCCCTGCGATTGTCTTTAGCCTGTGAGGATACCTTGACCTCATAATTGGCCTTGTTGGACTTAATTAGTCCTCTTAGTTTCCTGTTTAGATTAATTAGAGAACTCTTATCATTATGGGAATTGCTCTTCCTGATTTTAGCCATGACTTTTTTCCTTTTGTTATATGCCCTGTTAAGGATAGGATTACACCAGTGTCATTTGTTTTTAGAGTCTGTTTTGCTCTAACTTCTAGTAGGTACAGTAACCTTTACACAGCCAATTACATGGTTGTACAGGGTCTCTGTGAGCAATTCTGCATAGGTTGTTGCAAACTCAAGGTTAGGAGAGGCATTGAGTTTTGACAAACTATCACTTAATATAATGTAGTTTGCTTTGAAATAGCCTCTAACTGTTACAGTGTTTGCTGGGATTACCTAGCTGATTCTTATATCGAAGGAGACAGCGTTGTCATCACCTAGCTGATTCTTATGTCAAAGGAGACAGCTTTGTCATCTAGCCTCACCAGTGAGGATGTGACACTGCGATGGGAATGAGGGGGGTGGGGGCATTGGTCTCCTATATTGGTAAGTACAGTTCCAGTATGTTTGAACCATTGGTGTGTGTACTCACTATCTGGTCAAGGGTATTTGTGTTAATAAAGTCCATAAATCATTGTGCCTACAAGCTTGAGGCAGTGTATATTTTCCATTATATGGATGGGTAGTTAAAGTTTCCCATGAATAAGGTATTTGTTTTAACAGTGAGTGAGTCCAGTAGGTTTACGTACAAGCTATGTTATTTTTGGGACACAGAGAGTAACCTGTAGCTTGCTAAGATATGGTTTGGAACTTTGTCTATGGTGATTTGCCCATGGATAAACCCCAGGGCATCATCCTATGTAAACAACCTAGAGTTATATTTGTTGATAATGTAGAGTAAGACTCCTCCATTTTTGTTCCTTTTGTATAGGTTTGACAATTTGAAATTGACTACAAAAAGGCTGTAAGGGGATAGATAAAGTTTTATTCAATAT
The DNA here is from genome assembly GCF_019279795.1 of Protopterus annectens. Taxonomy (NCBI): domain Eukaryota; kingdom Metazoa; phylum Chordata; order Ceratodontiformes; family Protopteridae; genus Protopterus; species Protopterus annectens. The sequence continues at coordinate 394,457,764 of NC_056732.1, read as the reverse complement.
ACAGAAACCTAGGGAAGGCAGGTGCAGGCCATCCTTTGCAAAGCAACATGGTTTAATAACCATGTCATCCCATGCTGACAAATATTGAATCCCCCTGGAACAATATCAGAATCTAAACCAATTACTGTATATGTATCAATCATATTTTGTTTGTACTGTGGCATCATCATTGGAGAAGGTAGAATGCTGCTCAATGCAAGACAAATATCTGCCCGAGACACATATTCAGTGATATCAATAATATTGTTCTTCATATAGTCCATTGAGGTACGTCTCAGGTCATTAATGCTCACATGGACTATGATAGAGTCATACTGGTATCTGTGGTGCAGTGACTTGAGTGCATGCATAACTTGGCAAACCTGGTTCCTGATAAGCAACTATTACCTTCTCCTTGTTCAGTCTGGTGAGTGGGACATCTATGTGTTGTACAATAGAGTCTCCAATGACAAGAATCTTGAGTAATGTGTTTGCTTACCTTATGGGCTTTGTTCTTGGGGCTCCACTGGGTATAGGAGTTTGTGTGGTGCTTGGTGTTGCTTTTGATGGGTACTTTAGGGATTACCAAGTACAGGCATTGCCATTTACAGGCTTAAGAGGTCTTGAAGTTTGGGAAGATTGCATTTTAGTGCCTCAACATAAGTTGTTGTGTGTCTGATGGACACTATGTATGGTGGATGCAGTGTGTGTGTGTGTGTGTGTGTGTGTGTGTGTGTGTGTGTGTGTGTGTGTGTGTGTGTGTGTGTGTGTGTGTGTGTGTGTGTGTGTGTGTGCATTCTTGACATCTTGTTTTTATGCAAGATTTTTGCCTCCAGTGAAATTGTGTATGTGTATCTCTAGCATACTGTTTGTTCCTTGAAGGATTAAATTGTTGTCCCTGAACATGAGACAATTGCTACATTGTCTCAGGATGCCTATATCTGCCAAGCCAGCTATGGAAACATTTGGAAAATGCATATCCATGTTGTCTGAACCTGTATTTAGGTGGGTTACTCTAGGTCATGGCCTGGGTTATACAGAGGTATTCTTGAGTGGTCTCTTGGGTCTGGCACTAGACTAGGTTAGATTGTGCTAAGATTTGAAAGTAGTGTTGTATAATGCACAAACTAGCTGCCTAAGCTTGTCTACATGCAATGGATTTATTTTAGTTACACTAAGTTGCAGGTTTCAGTGCTAAGGGTAGATTTATAGATAAAATTTACTATCTAGGCATTTGCATCTGGCCAGGGCAGTGAAGGGGGGGGGGGGGTTGGAAGTCAGATTACCATAATGTAAGGTACCATAAGGTACACAGCCTTTTAAAACCACAACAGGAAAAGAGTAAGAAAGTTGGGGAAAAATTCAAGCTGCAAGAAGCAGACTTCTAGAGAGGGTTCCAATATTGGAGCTCTAGTCGTGTAGTTAGAATTTCAGGAATTTTAACGTAATGTCTCAGTGGAGGCTGGGACAGATACAAACAACAGGAGAAACAACAGTAGCAAAGTAAACAGAAAGGTACTAGAATGCAACTTTAATCAGGAAAATTATAAGCAAAAGACTAGCAGCAAAACTGGAATATAAAAACAACAATAAAATAAAAGTATTGAAGCACAAATCCTGGAGCAGAATGCACAATATAGGTGCCATTGCAATCCCACCACTGACTAAGGCACCAGACTATGCAAAAATTTAACAGTAGTGCTATTTATGGAGAAATGCTGTAATAAATGACTAAATGAGGCTCAAATATGGCAGTAGTTCACAGTTCGGCCACTACTGTGAATGAAACTATGAGATTAAGGCCCCAGACAGGATTCTAAAGACAACCAGCTAGCTTTTACAAATAATTATTCTTATGAAGATAGATGTGCAGTATAATGTGTAAACAATGCTAAAACCTTACAATACATAATCTTGCCATGACTGGAAATAAACTACAAGACTAAGGTCCCAGAACAAACAAAAAAAAAATGCAAACAGAGAGCTTTTTGACTAAAACATGGAAAAAAAACACAAAAGTAAAAAAAAAAATCACAATACAGGTCACTATAAGTACAACTTAAAATATTTAAACAGAATTTAAATCAAAACTTCTTTCTTCCCCTTTAATGGAATGCTTATTTTTCCCACTTAGGGGGTTTCAACACCTCTGTCATAATTCATTTAATTTTGTCTGGCATTGCCTTTCTGTTATAGATTCCTAGTGCCTCTAATGTATTGCACTACTTGCTTCAGTTTAATCCTAAAGTTCTTTCTTTAGCAGTGATTCTATGACTTTCCCTATATGTCTGGCTGAGACTGTGGTCAAACTGACAGGTCACTAGTTTTCAACTTATATTTTGCTTCCACTCTTGTGAAAAGGAATCACATTTTCTCTCCTCCAATCTTGAAAACCTTGTTCAAAGATTTATTAAACTGTTCAGCTAATGTTTTTTTTTTTTACTTTACTTCTCTAAGTATTCCAATGTAAATCTTATCAGGACTCTAATTTCTGGAATTCTTCCACAATGCTTTTCTCTGTGATAGGATTGGGATCAACACCATTATCTATGGTTCTTCTACTGACTGAATATACCCTCTCTTGTTTTGGAATACTGAAGAAAAAATGTTCAATAATAGTAATTTTTTTCATTATATTTTTTCTGGCCACCTTCATCCATTTTAACCTTGTACCTTAGTATTGTCCGTCTTCTTTTTGCTTTGTTTCCTTATCTTTCATAAATTCCGTGTTTTATTCCAGTAGTTAAGAATACATTATTTGAAGACCACTGGGTTTTTTATACTTCTTTCTGACTTTAAACGTTTCACAGAAAGATTTGTTGCCATCACTTATGGTAGTTTATAGGTTTCTCCATTGTTTGGTCAGACTGTCTTTTTACTTAGTTGCTAGATAACATCCGGAAATTCTACTATTTATTGGCCTGATTTTATACTTAAATTGATTATGGACCAAACTGCTAAGTGATCATTTGCTCCTAAAATCAATAACCACATCCAAATCTCAAATCATCTTTAGCTCCATATTTGAGAACACTGGGACGAAGACTGCTATAGGTTCTATTGAGTATTAGCTGCCAAAGGTATCTCTGTCTCTGCCTCTCTGTTGCTGTCATAAGACATTGGGAGTGTTCCTACTGTTAAAATGACTTCTGCCAAGGTGGTTCAGTTAATATCTAATGCATTAATGCCTCCTTAACAGTAACACAACTCCTTATCTGTAATTGTAAGAATGCCTTCAACCATTTCCTTGTCTTTTTTTCAGAATGAAAAAAGAGTTTTGTATGTAATCCTCCTATCAGATTATGCTATTGTTTCCAATTTACAGAGAGCTTTAACAATAATCCTGGAATCCATGTTTGTTCATCTGTTTTATTGCTTTGATAATTGTCCTTATGTTTTTAAAGCTACTACTCCTCCTGTTTTTTATTTTATCACCACTATCCCTTGTATAACTTGTGCATGTTGCTATGTTTACATTCCATTGCATGGTTTCTGTGTGCTGTGTTTATATTACTAACACAATGCCAAGATTTGTCTTTCCACTAACTCGCTATAGCAAACAGCGTTTTACTTAAGCTGTGGGCACTGGCAATCATTACCTTCCACTATTCCTTTGTCATTTTCTTATTTGTCTTATACATGCTCTGATATTGCGAATGCATTTTCCCATGTACCATTAATAAACTGCTCTTACTATTAAAATTAACATCTTTATCTGATGTTATGAAGAGAGATGCTGGGATTTTTCTGATTTTGTTTTTCTACAACATTCCTTGGTAAGTTTAAAATGGTTGGAGATGAAACAGTTACATCTGCCTTAGGATTCTGCCCCCCCCCCCCCAGAAAGTTGTAGATCATTAAGCCAGTACTGACCTTTTATCCCTCCAAGGAGGTCATTAGTTCAAGACAAGCAAAAACTCTGAGCTCTGTACCACTTTCTCAATCATATTTTGAAACATATAGTGAGATGAACTCTTGCCACACTAATACCATAGACAAGCAGCACCTGAAAATAGCATATATTATGTGTAGTTTTATAAACTCCTCCTGCAATGCTCATGTTTCTTTGTCAGCCAGGTCCATATCCAAACTTTTTGCTACTGTTTTGTAATTGTAATCAATTCCCTATTTGAATTCTGAGACATGTAATTGCAAGCCCGAGGATTATGAAAAATAACAGTGAAGTTAAAGGAGAGCAGCAATCAGTGCCCTCATTTAGAGTTATGTTTTGAAGGATCAAGCACCTTTGCACCCCCAGTATAGGGTCCTGCACACCCACACACTCACTACTTATATATAGTGACTCTGAAATCAACAGAGCTTGTTGAAAAGGTAATGCTCCGACATACAGCAATCTCAGACTTAGTATATTTAAGCCCCATTTTCCACATCCAATTTCACTGTTCCAGGACTAATACTTATGAGTCTCTTAATTTAAAATTATTGCCACTGTAATTACAATATTTATTGTACTTTTATAATAGTAAACTATTATACTATTATAGTAAACTGTTAATAATTGTACACAGATGCTGGAGCTGTTATGCAGGGTGTATTTAGTCACAAATGATACACTCAGCCTTTATTCATATGCACCACCACTATATATGCAGATGTGCTGACACAACACTCCTCCTCTTATACATTAATAACCGATAATGATTTTTTTTCTTCATTTCAGTGGTCATCTCTATTACTTACATTTTTGGATATACTCCTTACTTGTTCCAGCTTGATGTGTCCAGCTCTGACTTTGTGGTGGAAACTCTTTCATGGTTGGAGCATCTGCTTATATATGTTGCAGTTGTTTAACCCCAATTATACTGCGGTAAATCAACTTCACTACTCTTGAAGTGGCATGGTTCAGGAATTCTCATGCTGTGAGTACTGACTGAGCTGCTTCTGTTTTCCACCAGTTCCTTTTGGTACCCAGTTCAGGAGGTCCAAATGAGTTGTTTGCTGCCTATGAGGCTACTGGCTCCTCACTGACTCTGTCTGTCTGCCCTTGTGTATGCCTTGTTTATCTTATCCCATGTGACCCTGGTTTGATGCCAAGCTTTATGAATTGAATAGTGAAGGACAGAGGACTGAGCATAGATTGAGACTCCTTGGCCATTTTTATACCAAACTTAAGCCTAGTGAACATTATGCTGCTTATTAAATAGAGATAGTCCTTAAAATATGCAGCAGTCCTGTGTTAGGCAGTATCTGATTCATCGAACTGACCGATCATGCTGTTTTAGATGGTTGACAAGCTGAATAATCTGTTTTGCCTTTCAACCTGCAAAACACTTTTCTCTATGGAATTTGAATAAGTCACTGAAGTCTTTGCTGCCAAGCTAACATTTTTGTGGACAGCTATTTCTTCCACAATAAGCTCACAGTAGACTATGATGACTGCAAGGAGATCCTACTGTAAATTCCAACTCTTAAGCTATTCTGTATTTATTTCCAGGTTTCTAATGTGTGACATGTTACCTGCAGCTTGGATCTTTGAATAACAAGATTGAAATTTGCTTGTCTTAATGCGCTGGACCCTATGATTCATCAGCCTGTTACTTCTTTAAGTAATTTTTTTTCACATATGTAATAAGCAGTCATGGTGACCACTAATTAAAAAGTCTTCTCTTAATGCAGGGAATCATGACCTTCACCCTTCCCTCCATTTCTAATCTTCTTTTTATTAGTAAGTACATTAGAAAGGATGTTTATCTTCAGTCATCTTGTTTATATTTATAGAATACAGCTTGCATCAAGCACACTCTCCCTCGTAATGACCTTCCTGTGGTTGTGCATGCCCTGGTTTTATCTTTACTGCTGCAATTCCCCTTATATAAAACTCAATAAATTAGAACCCGACTGGCTACAGATGGCAAAAAACATCACATCCTTTTTGTGCTACTGGTTACCTTCCATGTACTCTAGTCCTGAGGAACCTATTCTGGTTATTTATTTAGTCCACAGCTCTGCATATCTTTATTAAAAACTCAAGGGTAAAGATTAATAATGAAGGACACAGGTCTCAGTCATGGTCACTTCTTATTTATAGGTATAGTTCATTTGGAAAGCTGTTTGAATGTTAATGTGTGTATTGCCTCTAAAATAAGCTCTGCACAACTAAAGAGGGAACCTCCTTAGCTTATTTTGTAAATCAGAATTCCATATTCTCAAGGATGATATCAAAAACATTACATAAAACTGAAGAACACTATCAAATCCACTAAAGGATCCCATGAACCTAGGCTGGTCTCTGAAGTCAAAGATAATTATATATCATTCTAGCTGTTAGAAAAAAAAAAACATTCCTCAGGAGTTATTCTGACCCAACTGGCATTGCAAATATACTTGCAAACAAATTTAATGCCAAGTTCACCCTGAACATTCTATTCAAAGCTGTGAAATATCTGACCCCCTTAATTTTTTAACTATCTCAAAAGATCATTTACTGAAAGTGCTAACCAAGTCCAACAATACTTCCTCCATGGGACCTGATAATATACCTGGTCACTTGATTATTACTGTTAAACATGCCCTTGCAGATACACTCCTCAAACCTTTTAACTTAAGTATAGCTACTGCTTTTGTCCCTGATGAGTGGTGCACAGCACTGGTGATGCCCCTCTATAAGGGTGGTCTTTCAACCCACCTGGGTAATTACAGACATATCAGCCTTGCAAGCTTCATTTGCAGAGTCATGGGATATATTATAACTTATCTCATGAACTGTGATATCAAGAATCTTGCTAGATTTGGCCTCCAACACTTTGGTTTTGTGAAGGGTAAATCCCATCTATTTAATGTGTTAAAATCCTTTGAAATGGTTAAGGAGGCTGTAGATGGTGGCTATACAATGTATTTTGACCTGCCTAAAGTCTTTGACACCATGCCTCATGCTGACATCTTACAAAAGCTAAATGCTTTAAAATGTAAGATGGAGAGAAAACGGGATGAAAGACAGAGCCCACACAGTGCGAGTTACAGGTGCTTCAACTAAACGTACAAAAGTGACCAGCAGTGAACCACAGGTATCTGTGCTGGGACCTCTCCATTTTGATATTTACTTCTCAGATCTCCAAGTAGAGATTAAAGACCTTTGGGTGACAAAGTTTGCAGATGACTAAAACTGGGTGTTGTTGTTAAGTCTCCATGTGACAGCCAAACCCTACAGCATGAACTTGTCCTACTAAACTCTTGGTGTACAAAAATGGGCTGAAATTAAATGCTAAAAAGTGTAGTGTCATCACTTTTGATAGACAACCACATATCTCATCATACCATCTAGAAAACATATATCTACAAAATGCAAATGCAGTCAAAGACCTAGGTGCTGGGGTTGATAGCTCTCTCTTTTTGATCATCATATAACAGCGGTTGTCAGAAAATCCTTTTATTTAGACTAGCTAATTGCCAAAGGAATATTATCAAGGTCTAAAGATGTAATCATTCCCTTACACTTGTCATTGATCAGGCCGATTATTAAGTACAATGCCTACTTTGGGATGTATCTCACTAAATGTATCACACAATTAGAAAGACCCCAAAGATTCTTAACCAAAAAGTAACAGGCCTAAAGTCCCTGAGCTACCAAGAGAAGCTAGAGGCTATATTTCTTTACTGGGTGTCTTAAAGACTTTTGAGGGGAGATCTCTGTCCTGATTACTGCACCATTAGAGACCAGTTATTATGGACCTCTTGTTCATCCACAAATCCAGTATCTCCACCAAAATTAGAAATAGAGACCTAAATCTTCACCAACAGATAAATAAAATATGATGGAGAGATAAGTTTAAAATCCCATGTCTCCCAAACCTGTGCAATAAACTTCCCCTGCATGTAAAGCAGAGTGACTCATTATCTTCCTTTAAATATAATCTAGATGGTTTTCCACAAATTTAATCCAGGATTGATTGGTATGGTCCTCCTGGAGGAAACAGGTGCTACCTGAGAGAGGGTACTGGCAAGGCAAGAATGACTATGAGACACAGTGGCCCTGGAATATCTATGAATTGATGAATCTGTTAGTATTCATTTTCTGAAGAACACAAAGGTCTCCAAATGTAATTACAATATTATTTAATGACCTAACTTCTCACTGATTTGATAGAAAATCACAATTTTATGAGAGACACAGCAAAATATTGAGGCAAAATGAGGAGTGAGGTACAATGGGTAAGTGACAATGGAGAATGCTGTGGTTCACCAAAGACTCAACTTTGTAAATGGTCAGTGTGTTGTCTTAGTCTGTATGTGAATGTTGGAAGCCTGTACCCAGGGCAGTAGTGAATATTTCATTAATACCCTTAGAGCCAGGTTGCATTTGATGAACTGGATATTGAATCAGATTTGTGTGCACTTTTATCCTGTTGGATGCTAGTAATGTGACTTGTGAGACCATCCTTTGGTCACCATCAGTCCTATTTGGGGCAATGCAGTGGAAACAAGGACTGTTGCATCCTGTCTCCACATATCCAGGTGGTACAGTGGTTGACAGTGGTGGGAGACAAGCCCCAATCAGTACCAGACTGGCCATCATATATCAGTGGTGGTAGGTCACCTGTCTCATTCATTACTTTCTGATATATGATACAATTTTCTATGTTCTCTTATTTGGTCTCATCTGACACAGTTTCCTACTTAGGAACAACAGACTCTGGTGATGTATCACTGGTTGTCTGTGTACCATTATGATAAGCAATCTGGAAATTAAACATCTGGTAAGAGCTGTTTCTCACAAAGGGCTCATTTCTTTAGAAACATTTTTAAAAATCTTTCTGTATATATTCCATCTACTTCATCTGTGCTTGGGTGGAAAGCTGTAGTTGTGCAATGTTTGACAATTTTATTTCACAAGTGATTTTAGTTTCTGATTTGAAATGTGGATAATTACCACTGACAATCTGCTCAGGCAAGCCGTTTTTTGGCAAACACAGTTCTTAGCATTGATGTTAATTTTGTTGTTACTACGGAGTCCATACTTATCAGTTCTGACCAGTTGGAGAGTTTATGCACTGTGATTAGGAACACTGAGTCTTTAAAAGGCTTAATATTGTTAAGTACAAATGTTTTGCCATGGTAAAGATGCCTGTTACTAGAGGGTTTGGACTTTACAATATCTGCTGGAATTTTCTGCTAAATATTCAAGTCTGGTTGCCAGTGTCAAGCCACCATACAATACTCTGGGCAAGAAATTTCATCTTTGCTGTTCCTACATGCCTCTTAGGTATCATGTGCAGTAGTCTAGAACACACAGGGCCAAGATTATTATTTTGGGGCCACACATTAAATGCTCATCTCACATAACTAGCTGCTCTTTTTTTGCAGACAGTGTGCAGTGGATAATTATTTATCAAGTTTCTCTATGAATAATTTACAGAAATGTGAAATCACAGGTTCATTTCTGGTTTCAATTTGCATACCAACACTTGGCATGGAAAATCGTGCAAAAACCAAATGGCAATGAGGGCTATCTTTTCTATGGTTGTCAGCTGCTTGTGCTCTTCATGTGGCAGTCCATACAATCAGCGATCTTCTAGCATCAGCATGCTTTCTTGTTTTCTTGTTATAGTTTCATGCAGATGTTTTCTTAGGAAGCAGTTAGTGTAGTTAACAAGGATATAAAATTTCTGTAATTAAGAACAATTAGTAGTGATGACGTGTGATCTGTAATTAGCGTAAAACCTCCATAAAAGTACTGGCTAATCTTCTTTATATCCCAGAGAGGCTAATGATGTTTCTGTTTATCTGGACATATTCCTATTCATCTTTATTTTATTACATTGAAAAAAAATGTTGTGGGCATCATTGAGCCATGAGGAAGTTCACCAGGCAGAAATTGTAAATGTATAAGAAGAAACATTACATACCAACCTATGGGACAAAGATGGATGGATGACTCTAAGTAAGCATTTTGTTCAATATAACTAAATCTTTTAATTCTCTGAAGGTGTGCACACAAAAACTCTGTACTGTTCTGTTCAGGCATGACCTGAAGCCACACATCTACTAGGTGTAATAATGTTAACAGGTACTATAGACACTTTGGATAAATTCACAGCAAATCTCTCTCCTGCAATAACCATCACTATCTACCCCTACAACATTTAAAATCATGTGAACTCCATAACCACCTAACTTACTTCTAACTGGTAATCACCCATAACCTTATCTATAAATCTCAAAACTCTGCTCCTCTTGAAAACATTATCCAGTCATATTCTCCAGCCTGTGCTCCAGTGACCAGCACCTTCTTACCATAAGTAAGCCCAAAATTTCAGCTGGGGAATCTCTGTTCTCTTAGTCTGTCAGTAAAGAACTTGAGCTTAACACCAGCTGCTCTGAGACAAATTACATCATTTAAAGCAAAGCTAAAACAGCATCTACACAACACGTGGCTATGCTCATGGTCTTCAGCTGGCTAATCATCCTCCCTTCTCTTTTTCCAGTTACTCAACACTAAACACTATAAGTAACTGTACCTTTTCCTCAATATTCTACAAACTCCTTTCCAGATAAGACACCTAAAAACATTAATTATACTTTCTTGCCAATATTAGTTCACCTTCTTTAACTCTCTCCATCTCTTCCTTACTTCCCTGTAACCTCATAACTAAAAAAGAAGCACAAAGGATCCAAACCGGTTGTAGACATTTGGATGTCAGTTCGTGTGTTCATTAAACTACTGTTGAGTGCTACAACCGGTTTGGATCCTTTGTGCTTCTTTTTTAGTTATTTGTTTTCTGCAAGCATTTTCTGCTTTTCGATTCCCTGTAACCTCCAAACTTCCTAATATCTCTCCTTTCTTTCTCTTTACTCCTAACATTATAAAAACTGGTGTAGCACATAAAAGCTGTACCAGTTACTGGGTACTATGAACTGCTGTACTTAAATTGCTGTGTGTTTATTGTTGCCTCCTACTGTTCTGCTTCACTAATGTCTTGTAAACTACTTTTTTTTAGCTTTTCCTCCTGCTTCTCTGCTAAAAATAGGCTACTTGGCCAAGTCAGACTTTTCTAGTAAACAAAAGCAACAACTAACTAACTAACTTAACAAATAAATATTTACCGGCCCAAGATGCAATCTAATTTGTGAAATATTCTGATATCTAGATGCATGTAGTGCAATTTCTACCCTCTCTAGTGACTTGTGCAGTCCACCTGTATTTTTTGCCACATGTGCAAAAGAGGAAAATTCTTTGAAAATACACATGGGAGTTCATTAACCAACTGATATTAATGTAGCAAAAAGTACACTTGGCCAGAAAAGGCTGATGGTGAAACCTTTAAGGAACTTTTCCCCCCTCCCTGAGGTACAACAACCAAAGAGTTGGTTATATGCAGCAATGTGTATTGAGGGGATGCAGACTCCTGCATGGGGATGCCTGCTGTCATCTGTTTTGCTATTAGCTGTGTTTTTGGCCATGTATCCTTTCAGACACAGCCTTGGCTGACCACCCTACACACACATTCATATTTGTCTCTGTTTCTTCTAAATGAATACTCTTTTAACCTAACTAGGACAAATTACAAGTTCTCTATGAGTTTTTCACCATTTTCTATCACCAAGGTGACATTTTGCAATACTCTGCATTTGGAAACCATTGGCGTACTCTGTTTGCTACCAAATAGATGGTGCAGTCATTGCATTTTACTTGAATGATCCTTTATAATAATGCCATCAACTTTTAGGCTTCTATTTGACTTATATTTGTTCACATGTCTGCATCATGGACATTTTTGAGAAGTGATCCAGCCAGGCAGAAGGTCTGAGAATCTCTTTGGTTGCTGATAGAACATACTGTACAGTCTTGAATACTGAATTAATAGTTTTTATTAATCTTCTAATACCCACACGTTTTTATTTATCATTCCTTTGTACTAGCACTACAAGTGTAGAACATCCACTGTTTTGCACATTAGATAGCACCCCAGCATTTTTTCAGCTTGTTCATTCAGTTAACTGTAATATTTTATACTTTAAAATAAGGCACTATTTTGCCTTGGTGTACTTTGACTTAACATTTGGTTCCAGTTTTTAATTTTCCCATGACTTTTGCTTAACCTCTGTTGAGCCAGTTATGTAACTTTTTATTTGTAATGGCTATAACATTGCTTTAGTTATTTCTTGTAGTTGCTAGATTTTTAGATGAAGAATCCCATTTTGTGCCACACAATGTTATTTTCCTATTTTCCAGCATGTCAAACATAAAGGATCAACTGTTGTACTTTATGGTCTCATGTTATGGTCCCCTCACTCTGGATAACTTTTTCGTATGTGTAGATCTAGTAACACTTTAAAATCATATTATTGTAAGTAATTATTAGCATTCATTTGCATACATTTTAGATAAGGCAGTTAGTATATCTAAGTGAATAACTGGATTGTGAATAGCGTTTCTGTTACTTCTAGAGTACAATAAATAATGTCTGTCCCAGTTTGATTTATACTGTACAACGCAAAATAAATTGTCATAATATTCATTTCCTGTGTCTGGATTTTGTCTGACTCTCTTCATGTTGTGCATCTATTTTATGCACCCATTGAATTTTGTTTGAAATCTTTGCACATTATATGTGCCAATTACTTTCCTCATTTTACTTATTGCATTTGTACATTCTCTCAGTCTAAACCTTTTACAGAATCTGCTGCAGTGTTTTTTGTTTAAACCAGCACGTCAGCTTTGTAAGACAGCTTATTGTATCCAAAACTGTTTTTCTTGTTAGTTTAGGAGAATTAATAGCCAGGCCACTAAGAGCAGAGTTTTCAGTGTCAAATATGACCATCTCAGTGGTGTGGGTAAGGGTGCCACTATGGGACTTGCAGAGAGGCAAATGCAACAGGGGGCTGTGGTAGAGGCACAAGAGGACCATGCAGCTTGGGCCTGGTGCTGAGAAGGCCATGCAGGCCAAGAAATCATCCCCCTAGAAACATATGTGGCAGACCTGGAAGGACAGAACCTGCATGGATCATGCATTTAAAGTGGCACTGCCCTAGTCAGCCTGCATAATGGCTGACCACACTGTTTCTTCTGGGGATGGGGATACCATAACCAGACTGTATAATACACTGATTCCACATGTGGACATACCCACCCGTGGCCACAGGCCAAACAGGGCACCAGTGGTGGCACTGGCTATTACTCTCAGGGAGACAGTCTTTGCAGCCATGTAACCCACCATGGAGCACACAAGGTGATCATAGCATTGTGGATAACCTCCAGCGCTTCCCAAAGAAATGCACAACACCAACTATCTACAGTTGTTTGTGTGCAGCAGAAGATCATGCACAGGTTACAGTCCTGCATATCTATTGGTTGAGATCAGCTGTTGCATGTCAGAGGCTGGCTGGAGTATTGATGCAGCGTTAAACTACTAACTCACCTTAAAGTGTGTATGTGAATGTTAGAAGTAGTATGATCATCTGCTCCTGCTGTGCTGCCACTAGTGTTTTTCATAACATTGATGATGCTGAGGCCTGCAAAGTGCCACATTTCACAGTTTGTTGGGTATGTGTGGTAAAGATTAATTTAGAATCTTGCCCAGTGGTGTTTGCCCACTCAAGAGGGAGATGGACATTGTCAATATGTCCTGAGACTATGACTCACTGTGCATGTTGGCATCATTATTAGACCTTAGCAGGGTGGACTGGGCTCAGCCTGTTGTGTTGCCCAGTCTGTAAAGGTATCACAGTACAGGTTATTTTACCTCTGGATTCAAACACATAACAAACCACATGATTATGTATGGCCCACGCTCCATGACACATGGTGTGTAGTCCCATGTCCAAAAAGAACATCTACCTGCATATGCCCTATGTAATTATAAAATCATCACTGGTGTAACTGGTAGCACACTCACCTTTAGTACAGAAGGCTGTTGGTTTTGTTATTACACCAGAAAGATACAAATGCTTTGGCTAGGCATGCTCAGAAATGTAAAGAATTTTGGACGTTTCAATTTTTAGTTATAGAAAAAAATAGACAAAAGGAAATTTGTTGGACAGTTTAATGCATTTCTGGAGTTTATTGAATTAAAATGGCAAGTGGTTTTAAGAGCTGACATTACTCCAGGAATTAATGAATGTATCTCAGTTAACAGTATTTTAAAATACAAATGCATTTGACTGGTTTTATATAGGTTCTTAGGTTCATATGTGTGTACTAGACTAATGGCCCTGGAGCCTTTACAAGCCTAGCCCATAAGATTACCCTGGCATCGTGCCACCCGACCTTAGTTCCCAGTGCCTCTGTTGAGTAGAGCCACTGGAGTGATTCCCCGGAATTAATTTTCTATTTCCCATCCACTCATCAAGATTTCTCTTGAACAGGGCCAGTGAGGTGCTCTGTTTCACATGTATGGGCAGTCTATTCCATAGCATAGGCAGTCTCTGGGTTATAAACCTGTTCCTCTAGCATGTTCTGTTGATTGTGGTAATGAGGTAGAGGTCTCTGAACCGTGTGGTGCGGAGGGATTGGGATTTCTTTAAATGTAGCATTTTTAACAGAGCTGGGTGAGACATGGCTTTGTAAGCCAAGCAGAGATTGCCTCTAAGTAGGTAAAGTAATATGCAATGGATGATTACTCAATCCCATACAGCAGATAGTCTATAAAATAAAAAATAAGCAATGCTAAGCATTGCACAGCTCTGCTTACCAGATGTAGGCATTGTGTAAATATCACTGCTAAGCAATGAGTAGCCCACTTAAGTGAATTTTCACATTGGTAAGCAGTGCTGAACCTGTCTCTTTAAGCACTGCTAACCTTAGCTAAGCAGGTTTACCCATAGCTTAGCTTAGCTCAGCATATTCAAAACCATCCAATCACGGCAAACGACAGGAAATTGGCCATATTAAAACTCCGCAGGTGGGAATACAGCTCATAACTGGTTGCAGCTTCACACTGTAGGCAGTATGGCAGGTGTTGGTGAGGGCATGCGTTTCCGGGTGCAGTGTGGGGCATACAGGAGTCCAAGATCATGTTAGGACTCCTGGTAAATAACCATGATGAGAGACTGCTGCAGGGCCAATGCCAGGGCTCCCAATATAAATTGGAAGCCTGAGACCATCTCGCCTATGATCTCACCAGTGCCACTGGTATCCCTCGGACTGATGAGCAGGTCTGGCACCACTATGTCAACTTGAAGCGGAGAAAGAGGGAGGTCTTAGATAAGTGGGTCCAAGAAGCAAGCCAGAGGGCTGATGTTCCAGCAGTATGTAAGTATTCATATCAATAACTGTTTACCAAAGTCCAGCCTGTGTATGTGATGGATAGGTATGGCTAAATATTTCTATTTTCCCTTTACAGCTGCAGCTGAGCAGGCTGTGAATCAGGAAGCCCATGTCAGTAGGCTGCAAAGGCTGCGTCATGAGGCTGGTGAGTAACAATCCTGCTTGTACTAGTCATACTAAATAAATATGAAGTAGTAGAAAGTCACCTGGCAGTATAAGAACTATGTATGGGTTGTACTGAATAAACCAGACAACATGACAGTAATAGTCCCATATGGGTGATATTTCAATAAAACAGTAACTGCTTGGGAATAAAGTTCTAAATCCTGGACTGGTTGTGTTTACTCTGGTATTGTATGGCATTTAGTGTTGCAGTCTCTGAATAGTAATGTTGTGTTAACCACTGTTACCCACACATAAAAATATGTTTAGGAATGTCTGTATAAGACTGTTATAAGTACAAGGTGTGACTGTACAACCTAGAGAGACTTAGAAACACTGAAGAAACAGACAGCAGTTTCTAAATAGCTCACTCTGATGAAACACAAATTGTTACATTTTTAGCACACACAGCCATGGTTCGAATCCTGGGAGTGGTAGTAATCTGTATGCATAATCATATCTCTCAACTGTACAGATTTTTGCAGAATGTCCATATAATTGGCTCATATTTTTGGCCTGTTCCTCTGTCTCCCTGGCAGATCACTGGGATGATCTCAGAATTGCAGTCACTAAAAAATGACATACATTTGATTTTCAGACCTCAAATCCTTCAGAAAATGTATATTAAAACAAATCCTGTTACTCTAGCAACTCTCCAAGTTTATAAGACCAATATTTAAAACATGTCCCTATTTGTACCCTCATGTTGTCAAGCTTTGTCCAGAATATGTGCATTAAGAGATTAAGAGTTAT
Organism: Protopterus annectens; assembly: GCF_019279795.1. NCBI lineage: Eukaryota > Metazoa > Chordata > Ceratodontiformes > Protopteridae > Protopterus > Protopterus annectens. Next base: position 394,441,647 of record NC_056732.1, on the reverse strand, counting down.
GTGCATAATATTAACTAGGAATCTGGGAAAATGTGTAGAAACAGTCAGGTAGAGTTAACAAACATTCCCCCATAGGTCTACCAGGTAAGATAAGTAGAATTTAGCTATAAGACAGTTGATGTATACACTGTGTACAAACATACCACTGCCCAAACCAAGGCCATAGGGTATTGTAATAATACCTGTAGAGTAATGATTAGAGCAATGATCATTAAAGTTGTGAGTACTGCACAGATATATAAGTTGTTAATTTACATCTCTTTCCCCCCTAACATATCTGCAACAATAATCTAAACACAGAAATCAATGGGTATGCTTACACCAAACCTACTGTTGGGACATATATCCTATTATTCAACAAACATTGAAATGTGTTCTATTAATGTTCCATGTTGAAATACTATCATTGGTGGCCTGTTACTATCAATGTAACCTGCAGGCTGTTGTGATGACAATGATGGTTCCATATATGCATGTGTCTGTTTGCTATGCAACTGTTCCAAATCTGGTGTTTTGGGTTAAAGGGAATATCTATGCATGCTGTTATAACTAATCCTGGATTGTGTTGACTATTACTAACTCACATATGTTCTAAAATTGCAACACCATAGGACGTTTGGGAAGGCCGGCCCCAGCGTACCCACTTCTCCCACCTCATCTGGCCATGGCACCAGGCCCCAGCACATCTGGGACCCAACCCAGGACCTTATCATCTGCTGGTCCTGCACCACCTTCAGTTGGAACCACCTCAGGAGATGGGGCTCATCCCTCCTGGGAGTGGGAGCGGACAGGATACTGTCACCTGAAGTCAGGTCAGGGGATTGATGAATAGTGAGCTCCGAAAGGAGTTTGGAGATCTGCTATGCCAGCTTGAGGGCCGCATGGCACAATTAGAGGGTCAGCCTGCCCCTCCTGCTCATCCACCAGCACAGCCACCTTTGGGGCCGTGAAGGTACAGTGGTGAATGCCCATGGGTGGGGACCTCAGTCCCACTGTTTCTTTTTGGGGAGTCATGGGCTTCCGATTTCCAAACACCCCCCCGTCCAAGGTGTTTACCCCCCACATGTGTCATATACCACCCCTGTATGCTGTCTTGTCTGTCTTCCTACCCAACCTACCTCCGCAAATATACCTACTATCCTTCCCCAACATCCAACTCTCACCTTAAAAAAAAAAGGGCAATCTGTTCCCAAAATAAGTTTTCGCCCCATACACAGATGTCCATTTTGCACACGTGTCCACTGGACACATCTAATCTGGTCTAATTGGCTTCACAACACATTATTGTTGTCCTCACTCCTCTCTCAGGGATTTGAGTATCCAAATATACCTCCAAATTCAGCATATATGCATAGCTGTTGCTGTAGAATAAATGGACAGCTATGAACACTCCCTACACCCATCCTGCACATCCCTAGCTACTTTCCCTATTGTCTTTCCCTCTTTGTGCCCCCTTTTTCACCACTTTCCTATCACCCCTTTTTTCTTTTCATTTAAAGAAATTAGCGCAGGGGTAAGCGGGAGTAAGCACTTTTAAGCAGTAGTAAGCGGTATTAAGTATGTTTGCATGCTGCTAAG